>NC_088405.1:17390812-17690812 GCF_034236695.1 Oncorhynchus nerka
TATTACTGGAAGTGCACACAAGGAGCGCTATTTAGTTAAAAAGACACACAAAACAATTTAGGCAACATCGATCTTGATCCTGGAGGGGATTGATCGTTTCTGCTGTAACCAAGAAGCTTGATCTTGCCTTCTAGCCACGTAGCTAGCAAGTTAGCAAACCAAATGCATAGTTGGTGCCCAGAGCTGGATATAATTGAATTGGCACATCTAAGATAGTTAACTTATAAGCAGTGGCATAGCACGCACCTCCGCAGTCCCCGCAAGGGGAGGGTGGCATAGCACGCACCTCCGCAGTCCCCGCAAGGGGAGGGTGGCATAGCACGCACCTCCGCAGTCCCCGCAAGGGGAGGGTGGCATAGCACGCACCTCCGCAGTCCCCGCAAGGGGAGGGTGGCATAGCACGCACCTCCGCAGTCCCCGCAAGGGGAGGGTGGCATAGCACGCACCTCTGCAGTCCCCGCAAGGGGAGGGTGGCATAGCACGCACCTCCGCAGTCCCCGCAAGGGGAGGGGCCCCCAACTCCTGGGTATTGAAAATCATACTGTTCGTATGTCTAAATACACCGGTCTCCGCTATATCGTCCAAGCCTAACACACACACACACTCTCATCCTCCTTTGACCTTCTGACTCATCATAGCAGCACGAAACCATTTGCAAACTGAAAGCTTGTCCTTGTTAAACCAATTCCGCTCAGCAGTGAAGCCTCTACTGTGATGCTCTGTGATGGGGCCTCAGTCAAACAGCATTTAGTGAACTGAGCAGTTCTCTCTACACACACACACACACACACACACACACACACACACACACACACACACACACGTGTCTCCTGCAGTATCAACACATGACAGTGTGGGTCACAATGAGTCCTGCTATTTGGTTTTTTAAAAGTGTTCCATACTGCCAAAAGAATGTTGTACCAAACAACGTCCTCGTCCAAAACGCCCCACAAGAAGATCATGACCTTTGACCCTACCTGTTTGTCTTTGTCCTTGGCCTTTCCGCTGCTGCTGACCCGGGAGGAAGGGACATCACGGGGGATGACAGAGATCTGGTGCAGTGGCATGTTCATCCCCGCGGAAACCACCGGACTGGGCGTACTCACACACACACTTCCTGTCTTGCTGCTGCTGCCACGGCAACAGGCATGGCTGGCCAAAACACTACTCCTACCGTAGCCTGCACTGCTCTGGAGAGGAAAAAGAGTGGAAAGAGGAGAGACAGGGTTAGACATACAGTACATAAACAACACTCACACTTATTTGAAAAAGATATTTGAATTTTCCTTTCTTTCTTTATCAGAGTGATGACTACACAATGACAGAGAGAAGAGTCTGAACAGCCCATGTTGTGAAATCTAAAACTATAGTACGATCATCCCATAATAGCACATCGAGGGTGAGAGAAGACTCACAAAACCAGGACAAAAAAAGAGGATTTGCACAACATTTAATCCATAGAATGGTCATTTGGAGGAATGATATATTTTCCAATATTCATAAATAATTGTATAAAATTTTTTAATGAAATAAAAATACTAATCATATTACAGAGCAAGTGGTAAAGCTTCATATGACACCAGTGTTCACTTTGTAGCACCTACAGATAAAACACCATGGAGTCTTATAGGAGACCTGTAGCACCTACAGATAAAACATCATGGAGTCTTAAAGGAGACCTGTAGCACCTACAGATACAACATCATGGAGTCTTAAAGGAGGCCTGTAGCACCTACAGATAAAACATCATGGAGTCTTATAGGAGACCTGTAGCACCTACAGATAAAACATCATGTAGTCTTAAAGGAGACCTGTAGCACCTACAGATACAACATCATGGAGTCTTAAAGGAGACCTGTAGCACCTACAGATAAAACATCATGTAGTCTTAAAGGAGACCTGTAGCACCTACAGATACAACATCATGGAGTCTTAAAGGAGACCTGTAGCACCTACAGATAAAACATCATGTAGTCTTAAAGGAGACCTGTAGCACCTACAGATAAAACATCATGGAGTCTTAAAGGAGACCTGTAGCACCTACAGATACAACATCATGGAGTCTTAAAGGAGGCCTGTAGCACCTACAGATACAACATCATGGAGTCTTAAAGGAGACCTGTAGCACCTACAGATACAACATCATGGAGTCTTAAAGGAGGCCTGTAGCACCTACAGATACAACATCATGGAGTCTTAAAGGAGACCTGTAGCACCTACAGATACAACATCATGGAGTCTTAAAGGAGGCCTGTAGCACCTACAGATACAACATCATGGAGTCTTAAAGGAGACCTGTAGCACCTACAGATAAAACATCATGTAGTCTTAAAGGAGACCTGTAGCACCTACAGATAAAACATCATGGAGTCTTAAAGGAGGCCTGTAGCACCTACAGATAAAACATCATGTAGTCTTAAAGGAGACCTGTAGCACCTACAGATAAAACATCATGTAGTCTTAAAGGAGGCCTGTAGCACCTACAGATAAAACATCATGGAGTCTTAAAGGAGACTTGTAGCACCTACAGATAAAACATCATGGAGTCTTAAAGGAGACCTGTAGCACCTATAGATAAAACATCATGGAGTCTTAAAGGAGGCCTGTAGCACCTACAGATAAAACATCATGGAGTCTTAAAGGAGGCCTGTAGCACCTACAGATACAACATCATGGAGTCTTAAAGGAGACCTGTAGCACCTACAGATAAAACATCATGGAGTCTTAAAGGAGGCCTGTAGCACCTACAGATAAAACATCATGGAGTCTTAAAGGAGGCCTGTAGCACCTACAGATAAAACATCATGGAGTCTTAAAGGAGGCCTGTAGCACCTACAGATAAAACATCATGTAGTCTTAAAGGAGACCTGTAGCACCTACAGATAAAACATCATGTAGTCTTAAAGGAGACCTGTAGCACCTACAGATACAACATCATGGAGTCTTAAAGGAGACCTGTAGCACCTACAGATAAAACATCATGGAGTCTTAAAGGAGGCCTGTAGCACCTACAGATAAAACATCATGGAGTCTTAAAGGAGGCCTGTAGCACCTACAGATAAAACATCATGGAGTCTTAAAGGAGACCTGTAGCACCTACAGATAAAACATCATGGAGTCTTACAGGAGACCTGTAGCACCTACAGATAAAACATCATGGAGTCTTAAATGTCAAATATCCAACTTTTATAAATAATTTCTCAATTATGGTTTTAGATACAAATATCTAATATATGTCAACAATACTTCTTCCAAATGACCATTATATGGATTAAATGTGAGAAGAAGAAAAATCATGGTCTTTTTTTGTCCTGGTTTGGTGAAGAATCACCCTGATAACATATTGACAGGGCCTGAAGCAGCCCAAGGTGAGAAGTTATGAAAATACACTTTATAAATATATGGTTTCCACTTCTGCTAATGCAGCCATCTGCAGTGCACAGCCACTGACTGCAATTACTGTAAGGTTCAACCCCTCTGGTGTGTGGATGTGTGTGCGTGCGTGCATGTGCATGTGTGTGAGAGATTTTGTGCCTGCATGTGTTGATGTGGATCCGTGTACACGTTTGTGTGTGTGTGGTGTGTGTGTGTGTGTGTGTGTGTGTGTGTGTGTGTGTGTGCCAACACTGGAGATGTAGGCTACTAGTAAGGGAGAGAGGAATATGTCATATTGACGTCTTAGGCGAACCCTGTGAAATACAGTGTCTAGGTCAAGGGCACTGGGCAAAACTGTTGGAGGGCATCTACCATCACCGTAGTGCCAGGACTCTATTTGGGGAGGGAGGGAACAGGTGGAAGACAGGAAGAAGAGGAAGACAGACAGGAAGAGGGGTAGTGGTGCATCACGAATCCAGTGCTGTCTGGAAGTAGAGGTGGGTTCTATTTCTCTCTCAGTAGAGGTTAGGGATATCTCAGGGGACCATAGGAGTCTCCGGTAGTCTCTCCCTCAGGTCCCAAGGACATTATAGACCCAGAGGACAAGGCACTGCAGGGAGACTAACAAGTGGACTTGACACTATCACAGTCAGATATGAATTACATAGCAGGGTCACCAGAAAGGCATTTCATTATGTAATGAAAGAGAAGGAGAGGGTTAGAGAGGGAAGAAGAGGGTTAGAGAGAGATAGAGAGGGAAGAAGAGGGTTAGAGAGAGATAGAGAGGGAAGAAGAGGGTTAGAGAGAGATGGAGAGGGAAGAAGAGGGTTAGAGAGAGCTGGAGAGGGAAGAAGAGGGTTAGAGAGAGATAGAGAGGGAAGAAGAGGGTTAGAGAGAGATAGAGAGGGAAGAAGAGGGTTAGAGAGAGATAGAGAGGGAAGAAGAGGGTTAGAGAGAGAGAGAGGGAAGAAGAGGGTTAGAGAGAGATAGAGAGGGAAGAAGAGGGTTAGAGAGAGATGGAGAAAGTTCGAGAGAGAGATAGAGAGAGGGAAGAAGAGGGTTAGAGAGAGAGAGAGGGAAGAAGAGGGCTAGAGAGAGATGGAGAGAGTTCGAGAGAGAGATAGAGAGAGGGAAGAAGAGGGTTATAGAGAGATGGAGAGAGAAAGGGAAGGAGAAAGTTAGAGAGAGATAGAGAGGGAAGAAGAGGGCTAGAGAGAGATGGAGAGAGTTCGAGAGAGATAGAGAGAGGGAAGAAGAGGGCTAGAGAGAGATGGAGAGAGTTCGAGAGAGAGATAGAGAGAGGGAAGAAGAGGGCTAGAGAGAGATGGAGAGAGTTTGAGAGAGAGAGAGATAGAGAGAGGGAAGAAGAGGGCTAGAGAGAGATGGAGAGAGTTCGAGAGAGAAAGGGAGGAGAAAGTTATAGAGAGAGATAGAGGGAAAGGGGGAACTGTTAAAAAACTGTATATATATATATAATATGACATTTGTAATGTCTTTATTGTTTTGAAACTTCTGTATGTGTGATGTCTACTGTTAATTTTGATTGTTTATTTCACTTTATATATTATCTACCTCACTTGCTTTGGCAATGTTAACACATGTTTCCCATGCCAATAAAGCCCTTGAATTGAATTGAATTGAATTGAATTGTTAGTGAGAGAGAGAGAGAGAGACAGAGAGAGTTAGAGAGAGGGAAGGAGAGAAGGAAGAAGAGGGTTAGAGAGAGATAGAGAGGGAAGGAGAGGGTTAGAGAGAGAGAGAGAGAGAGAGAGAAGGAAGGAAGGAAGGAGTTATAGAGAGAAAGACAGGGAAGGAGAGGGTTAGAGAGAGAGAGAGAGAGAGAGAAGGAAGGAGTTATAGAGAGAAAGACAGGGAAGGAGAGGGTTAGAGAGAGATAGAGAGAGAGAGAGAGAGAGAGAGAGAGAGAGAGAGAGAGAGAGAGAGAGGGAATGAGAGGGAGAGAGAGAGAGAGAGAGAGGAGAGAGAGAGAGAGAGAGAGAGAGAGGGGAGGGGGAAGGAAGGAAGGAAGGAAGGAAGGAAGGAAGGAAGGAAGGAAGGAAGGAAGGAAGGAAGGAAGGAAGGAAGGAAGGAAGGAAGGAAGGAAGGAGAGAGTTATAGAGAGAGATAGAGAGAGGGAAGGAGAGAAGGAAGAAGAGGGTTAGAGAGAGTTAGAGAGAGAAAGACAGGGAAGGAGAGGGTTAGAGAGAGATAGAGAGAAAGAGGGAAGGAGAGGGTTAGGGAGAGATAGAAAGAGTTAGAGAGAGAAAGACAGGGAAGGAGAGGGTTAGAGAGAGATAGAGAGAGTTAGAGAGAGAAAGACAGGGAAGGAGAGGGTTAGAGAGAGATAGAAAGAGAAAGACAGGGAAGGAGAGGGTTAGAGAGAGATAGAGAGAGAAAGACAGGGAAGGAGAGGGATAGAGAGAGATAGAGAGAGAAAGACAGGGAAGGAGAGGGTTAGAGAGAGTTAGAGAGAGAAAGACAGGGAAGGAGAGGGTTAGAGAGAGTTAGAGAGAGAAAGACAGGGAAGGAGAGGGTTAGAGAGAGATAGAGAGAGAAAGACAGGGAAGGAGAGGGTTAGAGAGATAGAGAGAGAGTTAGAGAGAGAAAGACAGGGAAGGAGAGGGTTAGAGAGAGATAGAGAGAGAAAGACAGGGAAGGAGAGGGTTAGAGAGATAGAGAGAGAGTTAGAGAGAGAAAGACAGGGAAGGAGAGGGTTAGAGAGAGTTAGAGAGAGAAAGACAGGGAAGGAGAGGGTTAGAGAGAGTTAGAGAGAGAAAGACAGGGAAGGAGAGGGTTAGAGAGAGATAGAGAGAGAAAGACAGGGAAGGAGAGGGTTAGAGAGAGTTAGAGAGAGAAAGACAGGGAAGGAGAGGGTTAGAGAGAGTTAGAGAGAGAAAGACAGGGGAGGAGAGGGTTAGAGAGAGATAGAGAGAGAAAGACAGGGAAGGAGAGGGTTAGAGAGAGTTAGAGAGAGAAAGAAAGACAGGAAGGAGAGGGTTAGAGAGAGTTAGAGAGAGAAAGACAGGGAAGGAGAGGGTTAGAGAGAGTTAGAGAGAGAAAGACAGGGAAGGAGAGGGTTAGAGAGAGTTAGAGAGAGAAAGACAGGGAAGGAGAGGGTTAGAGAGAGTTAGAGAGAGAAAGACAGGGAAGGAGAGGGTTAGAGAGATAGAGAGAGAAAGACAGGGAAGGAGAGAGTTAGAGAGAGATAGAGAGAGAAAGACAGGGAAGGAGAGGGTTAGAGAGAGATAGAGAGAGAAAGACAGGGAAGGAGAGGGTTAGAGAGAGTTAGAGAGAGAAAGACAGGGAAGGAGAGGGTTAGAGAGAGTTAGAGAGAGAAAGACAGGGAAGGAGAGGGTTAGAGAGAGAGTTAGAGAGAGAAAGACAGGGAAGGAGAGGGTTAGAGAGAGATAGAGAGAGAAAGACAGGGAAGGAGAGGGTTAGAGAGAGTTAGAGAGAAAGACAGGGAAGGAGAGGGTTAGAGAGAGATAGAGAGAGAAAGACAGGGAAGGAGAGGGTTAGAGAGAGTTAGAGAGAGAAAGACAGGGAAGGAGAGAGGGTTAGAGAGAGATAGAGAGAGAAAGACAGGGAAGGAGAGGGTTAGAGAGAGTTAGAGAGAGAAAGACAGGGAAGGAGAGGGAGAAAGACAGGGAGAGAGTTAGAGAGAGAAAGACAGGGAAGGAGAGGGTTAGAGAGAGTTAGAGAGAGAGAAAGACAGGGAAGGAGAGGGTTAGAGAGAGATAGAGAGAGAAAGACAGGGAAGGAGAGGGTTAGAGAGAGTTAGAGAGAGAAAGACAGGGAAGGAGAGGGTTAGAGAGATAGAGAGAGAAAGACAGGGAAGGAGAGGGTTAGAGAGAGTTAGAGAGAGAAAGACAGGGAAGGAGAGGGTTAGAGAGAGTTAGAGAGAGAAAGACAGGGGGGGAGAGGGTTAGAGAGAGAGAGAGAGAGAAAGACAGGGAAGGAGAGGGTTAGAGAGAGATAGAGAGAGAAAGACAGGGAAGGAGAGGGTTAGAGAGAGTTAGAGAGAGAAAGACAGGGAAGGAGAGGGTTAGAGAGAGTTAGAGAGAGAAAGACAGGGAAGGAGAGGGTTAGAGAGAGTTAGAGAGAGAAAGACAGGGAAGGAGAGGGTTAGAGAGTTAGAGATAGAAAGACAGGGAAGGAGAGGGTTAGAGAGAGATAGAGAGAGAAAGACAGGGAAGGAGAGAGAGTTAGAGAGAGATAGAGAGAGAAAGACAGGGAAGGAGAGGGTTAGAGAGAGATAGAGAGAGAAAGACAGGGAAGGAGAGGGTTAGAGAGAGTTAGAGAGAGATAGAGAAAGACAGGGAAGGAGAGGGTTAGAGAGAGTTAGAGAGAGAAAGACAGGGAAGGAGAGGGTTAGAGAGAGATAGAGAGAGAAAGACAGGGAAGGAGAGGGTTAGAGAGAGATAGAGAGAGAAAGACAGGGAAGGAGAGGGTTAGAGAGAGATAGAGAGAGAAAGACAGGGAAGGAGAGGGTTAGAGAGAGATAGAGAGAGAAAGACAGGGAAGGAGAGGGTTAGAGAGAGAAAGACAGGGAGGAGAGGGTTAGAGAGAGATAGAGAGAGAAAGGGAAGGAGAGGGTTAGAGAGAGATAGAGAGAGAAGAGACAGGAAAGACAGGAAGGAGGGTTAGAGAGAGTTAGAGAGAGAAAGACAGGGAAGGAGAGGGAGAGGAGTTAGAGAGAGAAAGACAGGGAAGGAGAGGGTTAGAGAGAGTTAGAGAGAGAGAGAGAAAGACAGGGAAGGAGAGGGTTAGAGAGAGTTAGAGAGAGAAAGACAGGGAAGGAGAGGGTTAGAGAGAGAGAGAGAGAGAAAGACAGGGAAGGAGAGGGAGGGAGAGAGAGATAGAGAGAGAGAAAGACAGGGAAGGAGAGGGTTAGAGAGAGATAGAGAGAGAAAGACAGGGAAGGAGAGGAAGAGAGTTAGAGAGAGAAAGACAGGGAAGGAGAGGGTTAGAGAGAGATATAGAGAGAGAGTTAGAGAGAGAAAGACAGGGAAGGAGAGGGTTAGAGAGAGATAGAGAGAGAAAGACAGGGAAGGAGAGGGTTAGAGAGAGAGAGAGAGAGAGAAAGACAGGGAAGGAGAGGGTTAGAGAGAGTTAGAAAGAGTTAGAGAGAAAGACAGGGAAGGAGAGGGTTAGAGAGAGATAGAGAGAGTTAGAGAAAGACAGGGAAGGAGAGGGTTAGAGAAAGAGATAGAGAGAAAGACAGGGAAGGAGAGAAAGACAGGGAAGAGAGAGTTAGAGAGAGAAAGACAGGGAAGGAGAGGGTTAGAGAGAGATAGAGAGAGAAAGACAGGGAAGGAGAGGGTTAGAGAGAGTTAGAGAGAGAAAGACAGGGAAGGAGAGGGTTAGAGAGAGTTAGAGAGAGTTAGAGAGAGAAAGACAGGGAAGGAGAGGGTTAGAGAGAGATAGAAAGAGAAAGACAGGGAAGGAGAGGGTTAGAGAGAGATAGAGAGAAGGAAGGAAGGAAGGAAGGAGTTATAGAGAGAAAGACAGGGAAGGAGAGGGTTAGAGAGAGAGAGAGAGAGAGAGAGAGAGAGCGAGAGAATGAGAGGGTTAGAGAGAGAGAGAGAGAGAGAGGGAGAGAGAGAGAGAGAGAGAGAGAGGGGGAAGGGAAGGAAGGAAGGAAGGAAGGAGAGAGTTATAGAGAGAGATAGAGAGAGGGAAGGAGAGAAGGAAGAAGAGGGTTAGAGAGAGTTAGAGAGAGAAAGACAGGGAAGGAGAGGGTTAGAGAGAGAGAGAGAGAAAGAGGGAAGGAGAGGGTTAGAGGAGATAGAGAAAGAGTTAGAGAGAGAAAGACAGGGAAGGAGAGGGAGGGTTAGAGAGAGATAGAGAGAGTTAGAGAGAGAAAGACAGGGAAGGAGAGGGTTAGAGAGAGATAGAAAGAGAAAGACAGGGAAGGAGAGGGTTAGAGAGAGATAGAGAGAGAAAGACAGGGAAGGAGAGGGATAGAGAGAGATAGAGAGAGAAAGACAGGGAAGGAGAGGGTTAGAGAGAGTTAGAGAGAGAAAGACAGGGAAGGAGAGGGTTAGAGAGAGTTAGAGAGAGAAAGACAGGGAAGGAGAGGGTTAGAGAGAGATAGAGAGAGAAAGACAGGGAAGGAGAGGGTTAGAGAGATGGAGAGAGAGTTAGAGAGAGAAAGACAGGGAAGGAGAGGGTTAGAGAGAGATAGAGAGAGAAAGACAGGGAAGGAGAGAGATAGAGAGAGAGTTAGAGAGAGAAAGACAGGGAAGGAGAGGGTTAGAGAGAGTTAGAGAGAGAAAGACAGGGGAGGAGAGGGTTAGAGAGAGATAGAGAGAGAAAGACAGGGAAGGAGAGGGTTAGAGAGAGATAGAGAGAGAAAGACAGGGAAGGAGAGGGATAGAGAGAGATAGAGAGAGAAAGACAGGGAAGGAGAGGGTTAGAGAGAGTTAGAGAGAGAAAGACAGGGAAGGAGAGGGTTAGAGAGAGTTAGAGAGAGAAAGACAGGGAAGGAGAGGGTTAGAGAGAGTTAGAGAGAGAAAGACAGGGAAGGAGAGGGTTAGAGAGAGTTAGAGATAGAAAGACAGGGAAGGAGAGGGTTAGAGGGAGATAGAGAGAGAAAGACAGGGAAGGAGAGAGTTAGAGAGAGATAGAGAGAGAAAGACAGGGAAGGAGAGGGTTAGAGAGAGATAGAGAGAGAAAGACAGGGAAGGAGAGGGTTAGAGAGAGTTAGAGAGAGATAGAGATAGAAAGACAGGGAAGGAGAGGGTTAGAGAGAGATAGAGAGAGAAAGACAGGGAAGGAGAGGGTTAGAGAGATAGGAGTTAGAGAGAGAGATAGAGAGAGAAAGACAGGGAAGGAGAGGGTTAGAGAGAGTTAGAGAGAGAAAGACAGGGAAGGAGAGGGTTAGAGAGAGATAGAGAGAGAAAGACAGGGAAGGAGAGGGTTAGAGAGAGTTAGAGAGAGAAAGACAGGGAAGGAGAGGGTTAGAGAGAGTTAGAGAGAGAAAGACAGGGAAGGAGAGGGTTAGAGAGAGATAGAGAGAGAAAGAGAGGGAAGGAGAGGGTTAGAGAGAGATAGAAAGAGAGAGAGTTAGAGAAAGACAGGGAAGGAGAGGGTTAGAGAGAGTTAGAGAGAGAAAGACAGGGAAGGAGAGGGATAGAGAGAGATAGAGAGAGAAAGACAGGGAAGGAGAGGGTTAGAGAGAGTTAGAGAGAGAAAGACAGGGAAGGAGAGGGTTAGAGAGAGTTAGAGAGAGAAAGACAGGGAAGAGAGAGGGTTAGAGAGAGTTAGAGAGAAAGACAGGGGAGGAGAGGGTTAGAGAGAGATAGAGAGAAAGACAGGGAAGGAGAGGGTTAGAGAGAGAGAAAGACAGGGAAGGAGAGGGTTAGAGAGAGTTAGAGAGAGAAAGACAGGGAAGGAGAGGGTTAGAGAGAGAGACAGGGAAGAGAGAAAGACAGGGAAGGAGAGGGTTAGAGAGAGATAGAGAGAGAAAGACAGGGAAGGAGAGGGTTAGAGAGAGTTAGAGAGAGAAAGACAGGAAGGAGAGGGTTAGAGAGAGTAGAGAGAGAAAGACAGGAAGGAGAGGGTTAGAGAGAGAGAGAGAAAGACAGGGAAGGAGAGGGTTAGAGAGAGAGTTAGAGAGAGAAAGACAGGAGAAGGAGAGGAAAGTTAGAGAGAGTTAGAGAGAGAAAGACAGGGAAGGAGAGGGTTAGAGAGAGTTAGAGAGAGAAAGACAGGAAGGAGAGGGTTAGAGAGAGTTAGAGAGAGAAAGACAGGGAAGGAGAGGGTTAGAGAGAGATAGAGAGAAAGACAGAAGGAGAGGGTTAGAGAGAGAAGAGGAGAGGGTTAGAGAGGGAGATAGAGAGAGAAAGACAGGGAAGGAGAGGGTTAGAGAGAGTTAGAGAGAGAAAGACAGGGAAGGAGAGGGTTAGAGAGAGTTAGAGAGAGAAAGACAGGGAAGGAGAGGGTTAGAGAGAGTTAGAGAGAGAAAGACAGGGAAGGAGAGGGTTAGAGAGAGTTAGAGAGAGAAAGACAGGGAAGGAGAGGGTTAGAGAGAGATAGAGAGAGAAAGACAGGGAAGGAGAGGGTTAGAGAGAGTTAGAGAGAGAAAGACAGGGAAGGAGAGGGTTAGAGAGAGATAGAGAGAGAAAGACAGGGAAGGAGAGGGAGAGAGAGAGAGAGAAAGAGGAAGGAGAGGGTTAGAGAGAGAAAGACAGGGAAGGAGAGGGTTAGAGAGAGTTAGAGAGAGAAAGACAGGGAAGGAGAGGGTTAGAGAGAGAGAGTTAGAGAGAGAAAGACAGGGAAGGAGAGGGTTAGAGAGAGTTAGAGAGAGAAAGACAGGGAAGGAGAGGGTTAGAGAGAGTTAGAGAGAGAAAGACAGGGAAGGAGAGGGTTAGAGAGAGATAGAGAGAGAAAGGGAGGGAGGGAGAGGAGTTAGAGAGAGTTAGAGAGAGAAAGAAAGACAGGAAGGAGAGGGTTAGAGAGAGTTAGAGAGAGAAAGACAGGGAAGGAGAGGGTTAGAGAGTTAGAGAGAGAGAAAGACAGGGAAGGAGAGGGTTAGAGAGAGTTAGAGAGAGAGGGAAGAGAGGGTTAGAGAGAGAGAGTTAGAGAGAGAAAGAGGGAAGAGAGGGTTAGAGAGAGATAGAGAGAGAAAGACAGGGAAGGAGAGGGTTAGAGAGAGTTAGAGAGAGAGAGAGAGAAAGACAGGGAAGGAGAGGGTTAGAGAGAGTTAGAGAGAGAGAAAGACAGGGAAGGAGAGGGTTAGAGAGAGTTAGAGAGAGAAAGACAGGAAGGAGAGGGAGAGGGTTAGAGAGAGAGAGGGTTAGAGAGAGAAGAGAGAGGGAAAGAGAGGTTAGAGAGAGATAGGTTAGAGAGGGAGAGGGTTAGAGAGAGAAAGACAGGGAAGGAGAGGGTTAGAGAGAGTTAGAGAGAGAAAGACAGGGAAGGAGAGGGTTAGAGAGAGTTAGAGAGAGAAAGACAGGGAAGGAGAGGGTTAGAGAGAGTTAGAGAGAGAAAGACAGGGAAGGAGAGGGTTAGAGAGAGATAGAGAGAGAAAGACAGGGAAGGAGAGGGTTAGAGAGAGTTAGAGAGAGAAAGACAGGGAAGGAGAGGGTTAGAGAGAGTTAGAGAGAGAAAGAGAGAGAAAGAGAGAGAGAAGGAGAGGGTTAGAGAGAGATAGAGAGAGAAAGACAGGGAAGGAGAGGGTTAGAGAGAGATAGAGAGAGAAAGACAGGGAAGGAGAGGGTTAGAGAGAGTTAGAGAGAGAAAGACAGGGAAGGAGAGGGTTAGAGAGAGTTAGAAAGAGAAAGACAGGGAAGGAGAGGGTTAGAGAGAGTTAGAGAGAGAAAGACAGGGAAGAGAGGAGGGGTTAGAGAGAGTTAGAGAGAGAAAGACAGGGAAGGAGAGGGTTAGAGAGAGATAGAGAGAGAAAGACAGGGAAGGAGAGGGATAGAGAGAGAGAGAGAGAGAAAGACAGGGAAGGAGAGGGTTAGAGAGAGATAGAGAGAGAAAGAGAGAGGAAGACAGGGGAGAGGGTTAGAGAGAGTTAGAGAGAGAAAGACAGGGAAGGAGAGGGTTAGAGAGAGAGTTAGAGAGAGAAAGACAGGGAAGGAGAGGGTTAGAGAGAGTTAGAGAGAGAAAGACAGGGAAGGAGAGGGTTAGAGAGAGTTAGAGAGAGAAAGACAGGGAAGGAGAGGGTTAGAGAGATAGAGAGAGAAAGACAGGGAAGGAGAGGGTTAGAGAGAGTTAGAGAGAGAAAGACAGGGAAGGAGAGGGTTAGAGAGAGTTAGAGAGAGAGAAAGACAGGGAAGGAGAGGGTTAGAGAGAGTTAGAGAGAGAAAGACAGGGAAGGAGAGGGTTAGAGAGAGAGTTAGAGAGAGAAAGACAGGGAAGGAGAGGTTAGAGAGAGTTAGAGAGAGAAAGACAGGGAAGGAGAGGGTTAGAGAGAGATAGAGAGAGAAAGACAGGGAAGGAGAGGGTTAGAGAGAGAGTTAGAGAGAGAAAGACAGGGAAGGAGAGGGTTAGAGAGAGTTAGAGAGAGAAAGACAGGGAAGGAGAGGGTTAGAGAGAGAGTTAGAGAGAGAAAGACAGGGAAGGAGAGGGTTAGAGAGAGTTAGAGAGAGAAAGACAGGGAAAGGGTTAGAGAGAGTTAGAAAGACAGGGAAGGAGAGGGTTAGAGAGTTAGAGAGAGAAAGACAGGGAAGGAGAGGGTTAGAGAGAGTTAGAGAGAGATAGAGAGAGAAAGACAGGGAAGGGGAGAGGGTTAGAGAGAGATAGAGAGAGAAAGACAGGGAAGGAGAGGGTTAGAGAGAGATAGAGAGAGAAAGACAGGGAAGGAGAGGGTTAGAGAGAGATAGAGAGAGAAAGACAGGGAAGGAGAGGGTTAGAGAGAGTTAGAGAGAGAAAGACAGGGAAGGAGAGGGTTAGAGAGAGTTAGAGAGAGAAAGACAGGGAAGGAGAGGGTTAGAGAGAGTTAGAGAGAGAAAGACAGGGAAGGAGAGGGTTAGAGAGAGTTAGAGAGAGAAAGACAGGGAGAGGAGAGGGTTAGAGAGAGAGAGAGAGAGAGTTAGAGAGAGGGACAGGGAAGGAGAGGGTTAGAGAGAGTTAGAGAGAGAAAGACAGGGAAGGAGAGGGTTAGAGAGAGTTAGAGAGAGAAAGACAGGGAAGGAGAGGGTTAGAGAGAGTTAGAGAGAGAAAGACAGGGAAGGAGAGGGTTAGAGAGAGTTAGAGAGAGAAAGACAGGGAAGGAGAGGGTTAGAGAGAGTTAGAGAGAGAAAGACAGGGAAGGAGAGGGTTAGAGAGAGATAGAGAGAGAAAGACAGGGAAGGAGAGGGTTAGAGAGAGATAGAGAGAGAAAGACAGGGAAGGAGAGGGTTAGAGAGAGATAGAGAGAGAAAGACAGGGAAGGAGAGGGTTAGAGAGAGTTAGAGAGAGATAGAGATAGAAAGACAGGGAAGGAGAGGGTTAGAGAGAGATAGAGAGAGAAAGACAGGGAAGGAGAGGGTTAGAGAGAGATAGAGAGAGAAAGACAGGGAAGGAGAGGGTTAGAGAGAGATAGAGAGAGAGTTAGAGAGAGAAAGACAGGGAAGGAGAGGGTTAGAGAGAGTTAGAGAGAGAAAGACAGGGAAGGAGAGGGTTAGAGAGAGTTAGAGAGAGAAAGACAGGGAAGGAGAGGGTTAGAGAGAGTTAGAGAGAGAAAGACAGGGAAGGAGAGGGTTAGAGAGAGTTAGAGAGAGTTAGAGAGAGAAAGACAGGGAAGGAGAGGGTTAGAGAGAGATAGAAAGAGAAAGACAGGGAAGGAGAGGGTTAGAGAGAGATAGAGAGAGAAAGACAGGGAAGGAGAGGGTTAGAGAGAGATAGAGAGAGAAAGACAGGGAAGGAGAGGGTTAGAGAGAGATAGAGAGAGAAAGACAGGGAAGGAGAGGGTTAGAGAGAGATAGAGAGACATCCAATGCATAACTGCCTATGAGCTCATCTTCAGTTAGACAGTGAGTCCAGAGAAATGTCTGCCCCAACCACTGTTAGTGCTACATGGACACGGGCCCAGCCTTCCCCCTCCTTCACACTACTGCCCGTACACACAAACACACACACACACACACATTCTATTTCTATGGTCCAATCAATAACTTCATGAAAAGGTCAGATTGGTCAGAAATTGACCTTGTTGCCATGACACCAGCTACTGGAGGCACCTGCTGAAACACACAAACACACACACACACACGCGTATAAATGTGCATGCACACGTGTGAGCATAGACACACAGGCATTGTTTCTATTTAAAAGGAATAATAAAATAACAAATATCATCATTTACATTCAGAGTAAGTTTAATCTTCACGGTCTGCTTCACTCATCTACATGACAAAATCCCCAACATCAAAAAGTCTTCAGACCAGAAGGGTTTACAAAAACAACACTCATCTACATGACAAAATCCCCAACATCAAAAAGTCTTCAGACCAGAAGGGTTTACAAAAACAACACTCATGAGGTGAGGTCTCTCTCCTCAGGCAGTGAGGTCTCTCTCCTCAGGCAGTGAGGTCTCTCTCCTCAGGCAGTGAGGTCTCTCTCCTCAGGCAGTGAGGTCTCTCTCCTCGGGCAGTGAGGTCTCTCTCCTCAGGCAGTGAGGTCTCTCTCCAGTCCAGAGTCCTGTCAGGTAAATCTATATCCATCCTCCATCTGTTTTCTGCCTGGCTGAACCCTTGTTATTCACACGGAGCAGACCCAGACCTGCACTGACCCTCTTCCATCAGATAGACAGAGCAGACATTTGGTGTGTGTGTGTGACTGTGACAGAGATGGCTTGGAGCTACACACCTCCTAGTAATGAGACTCAATGCTTCAAATCCTTCTCAATGCGCTTACATTATTAAACTAGCAGCACTTATCTGGACAAATACTGACACAGAGACGTGAGAGCAGTAGTGTGAAAACAGGTCCTCCTTTCTCCTAAATGTTATCCTCCTCCTCTATGCTAGCCGGCTCAATCACCAGCATCACTGACATTTCAGGCTCTTCAGTAATACTATTGTCAACCTCATTAGAATATATGCTAATGAGTGTTAGGGTTGAGAAGTCTGAGACAGGGCTTTGAACACAGAGTGGTAAGTTGGAGGGGAGAGCGAGAGAGCGAGACAGACAGACGAGACCAGACCAGACCAGACCAGACCAGACGAGACCAGACGAGACCAGACCAGAGCAGACCAGACCAGACCAGACAAATTACTTGTGGTAAAGTGGTACAACAGCTGTAAATGACATGGCATCACCTTGGCTCTGATTGCTGTCAACACACACACACACGGAAGCATGCATGCACTCACACACTCACACACACACACACGCACACACACACTGATTGAGTCTTTGATTATTCATACACATTTTGTCTTGCTGAGAGTTTTATCATGTCTAATAACACATGAGGACGTTCCTGAATATCCATGCTGTTTTAACACAGTTAATATCCATCCTGTTTTAACACAGTTAATATCCATTCTGTTTTAACACAGTTAATATCCATCCTGTTTTAACACAGTTAATATCCATCCTGTTTTAACACAGTTAATATCCATCCTGTTTTAACACAGTTAATATCCACCCTGTTTTAACACAGTTAATATCCATCCTGTTTTAACACAGTTAATGTTAATATCCACCCTGTTTTAACACAGTTAATATCCATCCTGTTTTAACACAGTTAATATCCATCCTGTTTTAACACAGTTAATATCCATCCTGTTTAACACAGACTAGGAAGAGTGGATTAATGCCTTACAACTGGGTATAAGATGACATCTCATTTCACTACATTGTCCTCACATTTTCTATGAGACACAGACACATGATACTATATAATCACATACTTTCTGCTCTGTAGGTATACTGTAGGTTAATATAACCATATGGGCTGTGGTCCTAGACTAGACACTACTGCAGGGTTGGGAAATACAGAAAGTAATCCAAATTTAAATTCCAATTCATTGAAGAAAATTGAAATTGGAATTTCAAGGCACTTCCTGAATTGACTGGAATTGAAATTGACCCCAACCCTACAATAGAGCCATGTCTCTCTCCCTCTCTCTGTCTGTAATGATATGCATAGCCTCGGGTATGGTCCTGCCTATATTTCTTTGGTCCACAGCTTTACCTGGCTGCTCACTGCTCAGAGATTCACACACACACACACACACACACACACACACACACACACACACACACACACACACACACACACACACACACACACACACAGAGCATGTCATGATAGATAGGAATCTGAAAAACAGAGAGGATAGTCATAAACGCATGGATGACCAGAGGAGGTTCAGAAAGTCACTGGACTGAATTGGTGAATTGTACCCTTTGACAGGGAGCTGTTGGACTGACACTCTCTCCTCTAGAGAGTCTCCCATCACATACAATGCATTCAGAAAGTATTCAGATTCCTAGTTTTTTTCCCACATTTTATTACGTCACAGCCTTGTTCTAAAATGTATTAAGAGAGAGGAGAGAGGATGGAGAGAATAAATTACAAGGAGAGGTGAGGAGACTGATTACACATTTTGCTAGAAGAGCAGAATGAAATAAAAACACCTGGAAAACAACAGGAAGAGAAGAAAAGCGCAAACACATCAGAAATTCAAAATGAGAAGGGGAAGTTGATTGACAGGCCATGCACAGACACAGACACACACACACTGTTTTGCTATCACTGACACACACGCACACACTTTCTCAAACAATACTGCTTGCATCAGTCCATCTCAGAGAAATACGGGCAGTAGTTCATGGTATGGTTTCCCGGTTTCATGTGTGTGATGATTAAGGCAGCCTGAGCTGTTGAGACGAAATTACTCTGATACTGTTTCATCCAACAGGATAATTGATTCCCCATTGACATACACCACAGCAATGCTTCATCCTATAAACCCAACTCCATTTGCAGAAGAACCAAGGAAATCAAGACCGTACATGTAGAAGTGTATACTAACCACACATGCAGTATGCACTTCCAGGAATCAGTGTGATATGACTTTGATACATTTTTCTGTTCATTATGAATCGTAAATCTGCTTGGTTCTATTCGTTATTAAAAACTATGATAACCATATTGTTATCATTAGAAAGTATGAGCTATATGGAAAATTCAGCATGTACACATGCACGCGCACACGCACACACACACAGGACTTACAGTACACGATAAAGAGAAGTGTCAGTTGTCATATCACTTCCTTTGTGAAATCACATGACCGAGAGAGCCACAGGTCTCAGTACACTTACTGGAAGTTGTGTCAACCAAAACAAGCCATCAACAACAGTAAACTACCCAGTTATCAGTAATCTTTATAAACCATTAACAGTAAACTGTTATCAGTAATCTTAAACAAAGTTATGACTCATCAAAACAATGCAAAACCCAGCAGTGTTTTCCCTAGAGTTTATTTTCTCAGGCAGAATGCCAAGACTAGTCCCTATAGACTGACATCCAGGTCTGGGGCCTTCACAGAAGTTTCCATTGAAATTAACAAATTGATTCCAAATGATAGACTCAAGTAAAAAAACGAATAGTGTTTAATGCATATTTTTCCACAAGTGGGAAGCCAAGTAGAAAAAACAAATATTCACCAGAGTTTTCCATGGCAATGAAACAAAAGGATGTGACAATGAAAATAAAGTGGGCAACAGGGGAGGCCCGCCGGAACGATAGCTCATTATAGGGAAAACACTGACAAGTCTACACAAAAGTCAGTTGAAGACTGTCAACTAACTGCACTACAGTCTAGTCCCAACTCTTTGTGCCACTGTGATGTGTACGTTTATTACTCTCATACAGGGACGCAAATTTCACTGGGGACAGGGGGGACATGTCCCCTCCACAATCTGAAATTGCATTTTTGTCCCGCCAAGTTTAATCATTGGAATGTGATACAAAACTAGGCAACGGTGTGCTTTAGGACCATGCGGACACCTCAGAGCGGTCAGGTAGGCTGTTTGGAGTGTTTATCTGACTGGATAAAATAAAACATTTAAATATTATGTCCCCCCCACTTCTAAGTTGTGCCCCTGTTCTCATCTTAGCCCAGAAGATAAGAGCCAGACGATGATGTAACTGGGCTGGGCTGTATAGTGGTAACAGTTATGGTACACTAGACTACATGCCAATGACTGGGGACATTCACAGTTCAGCCTGAGGACTATATATTAACTCTCCAACAACCCTTGACTTACTTTACATTCCTTTCTGCTCCTAGTGGAGGGAAGGGCCCCACAAAAAACATTAAAATCAGAATCACATATATTTGCAAAGATATTTACATATACCCTGAATTTGATTTGGTAAAATGGTGCTGCCGAGTATACAAAATCAACATACAGAATGTAAAGGTGATAAACATAATATACTGACAGAATATTTTACGACTAATTTACAAATCCACATACACCTTTAACAGAAAAAAATGAATAATTATGCATGGTACGAATGTACAAACAAACAAATGGATGATGCATGGTACGAATGTACAAACAAACAAATGGATGATGCATGGTACGAATGTACAAACAAACAAATGGATGATGCATGGTACGAATGTACAAACAAACAAATGGATGATGCATGGTACAAATGTACAAACAAACAAATGGATGATGCATGGTACGAATGTACAAACAAACAAATGGATGATGCATGGTACGAATGTACAAACAAACAAATGGATGATGCATGGTACGAATGTACAAACAAACAAATGGATGATGCATGGTACGGATGTACAAACAAACAAATGGATGATGCATGGTACAAATGTACAAACAAACAAATGGATGATGCATGGTACGAATGTACAAACAAACAAATGGATGATGCATGGTACGAATGTACAAACAAACAAATGGATGATGCATGGTACGAATGTACAAACAAACAAATGGATGATGCATGGTACGGATGTACAAACAAACAAATGGATGATGCATGGTACGGATGTACAAACAAACAAATGGATGATGCATGGTATGAATGTACAAACAAACAAATGGATGATGCAATGGATGATGCATGGTACGGATGTACAAACAAACAAATGGATGATGCATGGTACGGATGTACAAACAAACAAATGGATGATGCATGGTACGGATGTACAAACAAACAAATGGATGATGCATGGTACGGATGTACAAACAAACAAATGGATGATGCATGGTACGGATGTACAAACAAACAAATGGATGATGCATGGTACGGCTGTACAAACAAACAAATGGATGATGCATGGTACAGATGTACAAACAAACAAATGGATGATGCATGATACGAATGTACAAACAAACAAATGGATGATGCATGGTACGAATGTACAAACAAACAAATGGATGATGCATGGTACGAATGTACAAACAAACAAATGGATGATGCATGGTACGAATGTACAAACAAACAAATGGATGATGCATGGTACGGTTGTACAAACAAACAAATGGATGATGCATGGTACGGCTGTACAAACAAACAAATGGATGATGCATGGTACGGATGTACAAACAAACAAATGGATGATGCATGGTACGAATGTACAAACAAACAAATGGATGATGCATGGTACGAATGTACAAACAAACAAATGGATGATGCATGGTACGAATGTACAAACAAACAAATGGATGATGCATGGTACGAATGTACAAACAAACAAATGGATGATGCATGGTACGGATGTACAAACAAACAAATGGATGATGCATGGTACGAATGTACAAACAAACAAATGGATGATGCATGGTACGAATGTACAAACAAACAAATGGATGATGCATGGTACGAATGTACAAACAAACAAATGGATGATGCATGGTACGAATGTACAAACAAACAAATGGATGATGCATGGTACGAATGTACAAACAAACAAATGGATGATGCATGGTACGAATGTACAAACAAACAAATGGATGATGCATGGTACGAATGTACAAACAAACAAATGGATGATGCATGGTACGAATGTACAAACAAACAAATGGATGATGCATGGTACGGATGTACAAACAAACAAATGGATGATGCATGGTACGGATGTACAAACAAACAAATGGATGATGCATGGTACGGCTTTACAAACAAACAAATGGATGATGCATGGTACGGATGTACAAACAAACAAATGGATGATGCATGGTACGGATGTACAAACAAACAAATGGATGATGCATGGTACGGATGTACAAACAAACAAATGGATGATGCATGGTACGGATGTACAAACAAACAAATGGATGATGCATGGTACGGATGTACAAACAAACAAATGGATGATGCATGGTACGGATGTACAAACAAACAAATGGATGATGCATGGTACAGATGTATAAACAAACAAATGGATGATGCATGGTACGGCGTTACAAACAAACAAATGGATGATGCATGGTACGGATGTACAAACAAACAAATGGATGATGCATGGTACGGTTGTACAAACAAACAAATGAATGATGCATGGTACGGATGTACAAACAAACAAATGGATGATGCATGGTACGGCTTTACAAACAAACAAATGGATGATGCATGGTACGAATGTACAAACAAACAAATGGATGATGCATGGTACGGTTGTGCAAACAAACAAATGGATGATGCATGGTACGGATGTACAAACAAACAAATGGATGATGCATGGTACGGAGGGTACAAACAAACAAATGGATGATGCATGGTACGGATGTACAAACAAACAAATGGATGATGCATGGTACGAATGTACAAACAAACAAATGGATGATGCATGGTACGGCTGTACAAACAAACAAATGGATGATGCATGGTACGGATGTACAAACAAACAAATGGATGATGTGCAACGAAGCAGAACTATATACGGTGCCTTCGGAAAGTATTCAGACCCCTTGACTTTTTCCACATTTTGTTACGTTACAGCCTTATTCTATAAATGGATTAAATAAATAAAAATCCTCAGCAATCTACAGACAATACCCCATCAATACCCCAAGGATTTTATAGAATATCATGTCATATCACTTAATCCGGCATAGCCAAAGAAACGACACCTGTCTCAGAGCTCTACGGACAATTCCTTTGACCTCATGTCTTGGTTTTTGCACTGACATGCACTGTCAAGTGTGGGACTTTATATAGACAGGTGTGTGCCTTTCCAAATCATGTCAAATCGATTGAATTTACCGCAGGTGGATTCCAATCAAGTTGTAGAAACATCTCAAGAATGATCAATGGAAAAAGGATGCACCTGAGCTGAATTTCGAGTCTCATAGCAAAGGGTCTGAATACTTATGGAAATAAGGTATTTCTGTTTTTAGTTTAAATAACATGTCCAATCATTTCTAAAAACTTGATTTCGCTATGTCATTATAGGGTATTGTGTGTAGATTTCTGAGGAAATTGTTTAATTTAATCATTTTTAGAATATGTCTGTAACGTAACAAAATGTGGAAAAAGTCAAGGGGTCTGAAAACTTTCCCAAGGCACTGTATGCAGTCAGACAGTGCAGAGTTCAAAAATGAGATAAAGGGCTTAGCATGTCCCAGATAGAAATGCTATATAGTCCTCCATAAATGCGTTGAAAAATGCAAGAATTATACTTTTATCTGTGGCTTAACAAAGCCCTGTAGCAATTTTTATTCTTGTTAGAGAGAGAATGAGGAAGTAGCCTACTGCTTGCAAAGTTAGCTGCCCTGACTTGCAAAGAAATATGTCACTTTTTCTTTCAAGTGAAACCAGAAAAACATGTCATTCTTCTGTACCCTTTATGCTATATTTCATATCACGTCTTAGACAAGCATTTTCTTCTAGCCTTTAAGCTGTGTTTCTTTTCAAAGAAAAGTGTTAAAGACTCAGTACTGGTACAGAAGCCATAAGCTGGTAAAGCTGGCTCAGATAGAGAGACAGATGGTGAGGATTCCAGAACCTTCTTTGACATGTCAAGTCAAGAGGGTTCCTAATGAAGTCACTCCACCCCTCTTCCTCTCTTCCCTTCTCTCTCTCTCTTCCTTCTCTCTCATCCCTCCCCTCATCATATCCAAGACAACAGAACTGATGAATAAAGAGCGATGTGTGGCAGGGGTTGTTTGAACCACATCCTTATCTCACTGTAGTCAACAAACCTAGCAAATACATTTGTATAATATCATCATTGACACAGGTCTGTATTGAAGTACAGTAAAATACTTTATAATCACACACGTCTTTCATTATACGTTTCCAAAGATAACTAACTCCTGCTGTACATGTGTATCAGCCTGTAAACCTCATTGATGATCAAACACAAGCTGGCATGCTTCTGTGTGCTGTGTAACAGGACACACTGTTCAGTTAAGACCATCTTCAGAAAACACACTAAAGCAATAAGGAATGATGATGATCTCTGTTCACACAGAACACCATCTCTGTTTACACTCATAAAGTCATGTTGTGTGCATGCGTGTTATGCTTTGGAGTCCTTTGTACTTTCCTCATTATGGGAATGTTTTTCCGTAGAGGCCTGTAAGAATGGACGCCTGGACGCCCTATGAAGCTCTTTATCTGCAGTAGTTCCAGTCCACAGTGATTTCAAAGTTCTGTATAAAGCTCTTTATCTGCAGTAGTTCCAGTCCACAGTGATTTCAAAGTTCTGCATAAAGCTTTTCCCTATGGATTTAAATTCAAAGACACAGTACTATGCTGTTTATCAAGTCTACCAGGTCAGTTGTGAAACCTTTTAAATAGATTTAATCAATTTATTGTAATGAGGCCAATCTGGATGAATTAAAGTTCAATCAAATATACACCGCCATGACAAATAAAGTGTCCACCTATGAATTTACCTTTCAAAACACAAGTGATGTGCTGTTAATCAAATCTTTTAAAAAAAGTGCTATCTAGAACCAAATAGATTTCTTCGGCTGTCCCGATAGGAGAACCCCTCGAAGAATCCCTTTTGGGTTCATGTAGAACCCTTTCCATGGAGGGTTTTACAGGGAACCAATAAGGGTTCTCCAATGGGGACAGCCACAGAACCCTTTTGGAACCCTTTTTTCTAAGAGTGTATACATCCACAATGAATGAAAGGCCTCTGTGTAAAGCGGAACTGCTATTTTCAGGGCCACAAAACCGAAAGCCTGAAACCTTGAAGGAGCACAATGACCATAATGACATCATCATCCAGAGACAGGTAATGTGCAGTACATAATCAAAAAGAGAGGTAATGTATCACTACTCCCCATCCATTTTAGCTGAGCCAGCACCTCTGCCCAGGTAATCTATGGGGCCTTCAACTTTTTCCAGTTTCATTGTGTACCATTACCATTCCGCTCTCCTCTCAGCTACCATGGCCCATGTTTGGTGAGCGTTCTGGCACAAAATGTCCACCACGCATCACCCAGGTGGTTGCCACACATCGGTAGTGGAATGGGAGGAATTATCCCCCATATAGGCATAATGCAAAGTGTTTTCGGGCTTTGTCAAAAGCGCTATATAAATGCAGCCCACTACTGCTAATCACCTCCTGCCTAGCTCCTATCAGTGTGATTCGGGGTGCTGTGCAAACCGCCTTTACAAAAACATTCAGGGACAAAAACTGTTGTCCTACATTCCAACCACCACAGAGTTCTTTCCACTGCAGGTGCTCTAGGGATGCTAGGATAGCGGTTGGGGGTCTGACATCATCCATAGAAAGAGAGGAGCTATTCGAGAGGATCAATATTCACTGTTAGACAGACATAGTAGAGCACAGCA
This sequence comes from Oncorhynchus nerka, assembly GCF_034236695.1. NCBI lineage: Eukaryota > Metazoa > Chordata > Actinopteri > Salmoniformes > Salmonidae > Oncorhynchus > Oncorhynchus nerka. The sequence continues at coordinate 17,415,429 of NC_088405.1, forward strand.
GGGGTAGATTGAGTTACTGTAGAGAACAGTACACAGGCAGTCATAGTGGAGCACAGAGCACAGCAGGGGAAGATTGAGTTACTTTAGAGAACAGTACACAGGCAGTCATAGTGGAGCACAGAGCAGGGCAGGGGAAGATTGAGTTACTTTAGAGAACAGTACACAGGCAGACATAGTGGAGCACAGAGCAGGGCAGGGGAAGATTGAGTTACTTTAGAGAACAGTACACAGGCAGACATAGTGGAGCACAGAGCAGGGCAGGGGAAGATTGAGTTACTTTAGAGAACAGTACACAGGCAGACATAGTGGAGCACAGAGCAGGGCAGGGGAAGATTGAGTTACTTTAGAGAACAGTACACAGGCAGACATAGTGGAGCACAGAGCAGGGCAGGGGAAGATTGAGTTACTTTAGAGAACAGTACACAGGCATACATAGTGGAGCACAGAGCAGGGCAGGGGAAGATTGAGTTACTTTAGAGAACAGTACACAGGCAGACATAGTGGAGCACAGAGCAGGGCAGGGGAAGATCGAGTAATTTAGAGGAAAATACTGGCAACACCAAAGTTGCCAACACGCACTCACACACACACATCCACACACACAGAGCGGTTTACAGGTGTTTCTATTGGCTAGCTTTGCTTCCTCACTGTCATCCTGCATACTGAAAGCTAGAGTGTGTGAATTCATCTGTATAAAAGCACACTGCTTACTTTTGTCAGTTTTGACTCATCTGATGAACTCTTATCACATTATTTTGGCATTTCCAAAATTGCTGAAAACTGTAACAATAGCTGCAAAGAGCCCTAACATGAAAATAGCCCTAACCTAACCCTAACCTGGAAAGAGCCCTAACTTAACCCTAACCTGGAAAGAGCCCTAACCTAACCCTAACCTGAAAATAGCCTTAACCCTAACCTGGAAAGAGCCCTAACCTAATCTGGAAAGAGCAGATATGTTTCAAAGAGAATACTTCATTTCCCAGCTAGACAGAGCAACAGAGACAGAGAGTGAGAGACAGACTATACATACCTTGGCCTAAACATCAGCGCCACAGGTAACTTCCACAAAGCTGTGAATGATCTGAGAGACAAGGCAAGAAGGTCCTTCTGTGCCATCAAAAGGAACATAACATTTGACATTAGGATCTGGCTAAAAATACTTGAAACAGTTATAGAACCCATTGCCCTTGATGGTTGTAAGATCTGGGGTCCGCTTACCAACCAAGAATTCACAAACACCAAATTGAGACTCTGCATGCAGAATTCTGCATAAAATCCTATGCGTACAATGTAAAAAAATAAGCACCAATTTGTAAGTCGCTCTGGATAAGAGCGTCTGCTAAATGACTTAAATGTAATGTAAATGTAAAACACCAAATAATGCATGCAGGGCAGAATTAGGCCGAATCCCGCTAATTATCCAAATCCAGAAAAGAGCAGTTAAATTCTACAACCACCTAAAAGGAAGCGATTCCCAAACCTTCCATAACAAAGCCATAACCTACAGAGAGATGAACCTGGAGAAGTCCCCTAAGCAGGCTGGTCCTGGGGCTCTGTTCGCAAACATAAACAGACCCAACAGAACTCCAGAGCACCAACACAATTAGAACCAACCAAATCATTAGAAAACAAAAAGATAATTACTTGACATATTGGAAAGAATTGACAAAAAAACAGAGCAAACTAGAATGCTATTTGGCCCTAAACAGAGAGTACACAATGGCAGAATACTTGACCACTGTGACTGAACCAAAATTAAGGAACACTTGGACTATGTACAGACATAGCCTTGTTATTGAGAAAGGTCGCCGTAGACAGACCTGTCTCTCAAGAGAAGACAGGGTGTGCACACTGCCCACAAAATAAGGTGGAGCTGCACTTCCTAACCTTCCTAACCTCCTGCCCAATGTATGACCACATTAGAGACACATATTACACAGATCCACAAATAATTTTGTTTATCCATTTCACCTGCTTTGGCAATGTAAACGTGTTTCCCATGTCAATAAAGCCCCTTGAATTGAAGAGAGAGAGAGAGAGAGACTGATCATGCTGTATCTGTGATTATCTTTGTTTTATCTACCAAAGGGCTCTTTGTCTATCGCTCTGTTTCTGCAACAACACAATAGTTATGTCTGAATGTATACACGATGCTCTTACTGGAGAGAAATAGTCATAGTTAATGTTGCCGTCTCATCTCATAGTTAATGCTGCCGTCTCATCTCATAGTTAATGTTGCCGTCTCATCTCATAGTTAATGCTGCCGCCTCATCTCATAGTTAATGCTGCCGTCTCATCTCATAGTTAATGCTGCCGCCTCATCTCATAGTTAATGTTGCCGTCTCATCTCATAGTTAATGCTGCCGCCTCATCTCATAGTTAATGTTGCCGTCTCATCTCATAGTTAATGCTGCCGCCTCATCTCATAGTTAATGTTGCCGTCTCATCTCATAGTTAATGCTGCCGCCTCATCTCATAGTTAATGTTGCCGCCTCATCTCATAGTTAATGCTGCCGCCTCATCTCATAGTTAATGTTGCCGCCTCATCTCATAGTTAATGTTGCCGTCTCATCTCATAGTTAATGTTGCCGCCTCATCTCATAGTTAATGTTGCCGTCTCATCTCATAGTTAATGCTGCCGCCTCATCTCATAGTTAATGTTGCCGTCTCATCTCATAGTTAATGCTGCCGCCTCATCTCATAGTTAATGTTGCCGTCTCATCTCATAGTTAATGTTGCCGCCTCATCTCATAGTTAATGTTGCCGCCTCATCTCATAGTTAATGTTGCCGCCTCATCTCATAGTTAATGTTGCCGTCTCATCTCATAGTTAATGTTGCCGCCTCATAGTTAAGGATGGGACCCTTTGTTAAAATTTTCGCCTGAAATGACATACCCAAATCTAACTGTCTATAGTTCAGGACCTGAAGCAAAGACATGTATATTCTTGATAACATTTGAAAGGAAACACTTTGAAGTTTGTAGAAATGTAAAATTAATGTAGGAGGATATAACACATTAGATCTGGTAAAAGATAATACAAACAAAAAAACATGTGTTTTCTATTTTTTTGTTTGTTCCATCATCTTTGAAATGCAAGAGAAAGGCCATACTTCAGATAGGAGTCTAGCTGTCATTTTTATTTGCCACCAGATGGCAGCAGTGTGTGTGCAAAGTTTCAGACTGATCCCGTGAAGAATTACATTACTGCACAATATTTTATATCAAGTCTGCCAGGAATTTGGCCGAATTGGTAAATTTATACATTTTCAAGTACATAAGGGAAGGGAAAGGGTACCTAGTCAGCTGTACAACTGAATGCCTTCAATTGAAATGTGTCTTCTGCATCTAATCCAGCCCCTCTGAATCATAACTATAGAGAACATACAAAAATACTATGGTAATACAAAATGCAAGTTTACACACTCCCAGGAATGTCATACATGATGCATCATTAGCTTATACACTAACTTTCACACATCTAGATGGCCGGGCGGGGTGGGTGTGGAGCCAGAGACAGCAGTGGGGTCAAACTGTAGACACCAGTTTGAACATAAAAATGTATTTTATCAAATAAAACTATGCTACATTTTATCTCTGGGACCCTCATGTTGACAAATCAGAGCAAGATTACTTAATGTAAGTACATTGTTCACCTTCAGAGGTGAATGTATCAAACCGGTTGCAGTGATTAGTGTTTTGTTGTCATGCACTCTCCATGGTATTTCACTTTAATAGCTACTGTTAATTGGACATTGCAGTTAGATGAACAATAATTTAAGGTTTCTGCCCGTAGAAGACATGTCTATGTCCCGGACAGTTAGCTGTTGTATACAACGTCACTCTGGTCACATTAACACACGTTAGCAACAACAGTCCCAGTTTAGGGACACCTATCCCGTAGAGGTTATTGCTGCCACCTCACAGTTAATGCTGCCGCCTCATAGTTAATGCTGCCGCCATTCTGATCATAGTGGAGAAAAAGTAACACATAGCAAATGTCTCTTCATAAAAGCAGTGACATAATAATCACAGTGAAGACACAGGTTGCATCCAAATGATCTCTCCTTTCTCCTGAAGTTTGCACTCGTTCACTACTCCCCAAAAATGTCAAGGATTTAGATTGATGTAGGCATGGGCTAGAGGGAGTTCCCACCATATTTCTTACATAGTACCAGTCATTTCCTTTCAAATCCATGAAGGGAAGTGAACAAGTGCACACTTCGGGAGATTATCGGGACACAACCACACAGAGGGGTAAGAGGGTGTGTGTGTGTGTGTGTGTGTGTGTGTGTGTGTGTGTGTGTGTGTCTGAATCAATATTTCTCTCATTGTCCCCCTAAATGAAATCATGGGAGGGGACTGTGGATCGGTCTTCGTTTGACTCACGATATCTCAGACAGCACTGGCCTGATTTTGACTAAACTTGGGTGAAAGATGTCTCTTGCCATAGAGATCCGGCATTTACTAAATTACATTGATTGGACCGAGGTGTGAGCTATAGTAATTTACTGAAATGTGTGAGTCACACCAGAGAGGAAGAGGCAAAGCAGCAGGTGGTGTTTTTTCGCTCACTAAGCAAGGAGTTTTTATGGAGGTCAATGAAGTGTCGAATTTGATTAACAAGAAATGTAATGGCTTATTTGCTACGTGTGGCTTATTTGATTGAATAGAAGTTTCGTAGTTCTTAAGTTGTTTTGAGTGTACTGATGAGTAGGACATGTGACATCAAGGCAACTTTGACAAAAAACACTGTATCGGACTTGTGCCTGTTGTTCACACGCGTACAGTTGAAGTCGGAAGTTTACATACACCTTAGCAAAATACATTTAAACTCAGTTTTCACATTTCCTGACATTTAATCCAAGTAAAAATGCCCTGTCTTAGGTCAGTTAGGATCACCACTTTATTTTAAGAATGTGAAATGTCAGAATAATAGTAGAGAGAATAATTTATTTCAGCTTTGATATCTTTCATCACATTCCCAGTGGGTCAGAAGTTTACATACACTCAATTAGTAGTTGGTAGCATTGCTTTTAAATTGTTTCACTTGGGTCAAACATTTCAGGTAGCCTTCCACAAGCTTCCCACAATAAATTAGGTGAATTTTGTCCCATTCCTCCTGACAGAGCTGGTGTAACTGAGTCAGGTTTGAAAGCCTCCTTGGTCGCAAACTCTTTTTCAGTTCTGTCCACAAATTTTCTATGGGATTGAGGTCAGGGCTTTGTGATGGCCACTCCAATACCTTGACTTTGTTGTCCTTAAGCCATTTTGCCACAACTTTGGAAGTATGCTTGGGGTCATTGTCCATTTGGAAGATCCATTTGCGACCAAGCTTTAACTTCCTGACTGATGTCTTGAGATGTTGCTTCAATATATCCACCTAATTTTCCTCCCTCATGACGCCATCTATTTTATGAAGTGCACCAGTCCCTCCTGAGCAAAGCACCCCCACAACATGATGCTGCCACCCCTGTGCTTCCTGGTTGGGGTGGTGTTCTTCGGCTTAAAAGCCTCCCCCTTTTTTCTCCAAACATAACGATGGTCATTATGGCCAAACAGTTCTATTTTTTTTCATCAGACCAGAGGACATTTCTCCAAAAAGTACAATCTTCATCCCCATGTGCAGTTGCAAACCATAGATTGGTGGTTTTGGAGCAGTGGCTTCTTCCGAGCTGAGCGGACTTTCAGGTTATGTCGATATAGGACTCGTTTTACTGTGGATATAGATCATTTTGTACCGGTTTCCTCCAGCATCTTCACAAGATCCTTTGCTGTTGTTCTGGGATTGATTTGCACTTTTCGCACCAAATTACATTCATCTCTAGGAGGCAGAACGTGTCTCCTTCCTGAGCGGTATGACGGTTGCGTGGTCCCATGGTGTTTATACTTGCGTACTATTGTTTGTACAGATGAACGTGGTACCTTCAGGCATTTGGAAATTGCTCCCAATGATGAACCAGACTTGTGGAGGTCTACGATTGTTTTTCTGAGGTCTTGGCTGATTTCTTCTGATTTTCCCATGATGTCAAGCAAATAGACACTGCGTTTGAAGGTAAGGCCCTTCTTTGGACACTGTGTTAACTAACCTCCAGACTAGCATTAATGACATACAACTCTCCTTCCGTGGCCTCCAACTGCTCTTAAATGCAAGTGAAACTAAATGCATGCTCTTCAACCGATCGCTGCCCGCACCTGCCCGCCCGTCCAGCATCACTACTGTGGACGGTTCTGACTTAGAATATGTGGACAACTACAAATACCTAGGTGTCTGGTTAGACTGTAAACTCTCCTTCCAGGCTCATATTAAGCAACTCCATTCCAAAATTAAATCTAGAATCAGCTTCTTATTTCGCAACAAAGCATCCTTCACTCATCCTGCCAAACATACCCTGGTAAATCTAACTATCCTACCGATCCTTATCTTCGGCGATGTCATTTATAAAATAGCCTCCAACACTCTACTCAGCAAATTGGATGCAGTCTATCGCAGTGCCATCCGTTTTGTCACCAAAGCCCCATATACTACCCACCACTGTGACATGTATGCTCTCGTTGGCTGGCACTCGCTTCATATTCGTAGCCAAACCCACTGGCTCCAAGTCATCTATAAGTCTTTGCTAGGTAAAGCCCCGCCTTATCTCAGCTCACTGGTTACCATAGCAGCACCCACCCGTAGCACGTGCTCCAGCAGGTATATTTCACTGGTCACCCCCAAAGCCTATTCATCCTTTGGTCGCCTTTCCTTCCAGTTCTCTGCTGCCAATGACTGGAATGAATTGCAAAAATCACTGAAGCTGGAGACTCATATCTCCCTCACTAATTTTAAGTATCAGCTGTCAGAGCAGCTCACAGATCACTGCACCTGTACATAGCCCATCTGTAAATAGCCCATCCAACTACCGCGTCCCCATATTGATTTAGTTTTTTTTGCTCCTTTGCACCCCAGTATCTCTACTTGCACATTCATCTTCTGCACATATATCACTCCAGTGTTTAATTGCTCAATTGTAATTACTTCGCCACTACGGCCTATTTATTGCCTTACCTCCCTAATCTTACCTCATTTGCACACACTGTTTATAGATGTTTTCTATTGTGTTACTGACTGTATGTTTGTTTATTCCATGTGTAACTCTGTGTTGTTGTTTGTGTCGCACTGCTTTGCTTTATCTTGGCCAGGTCGCAGTTGTAAATGAGAACTTGTTCTCAACTGACCTACCTGGTTAAATAAAGGTGAAATAAATAAATAAATAAAATATGCATCCACAGGTACACCTCCAATTTTTTTCTGAGGTCTTGCCTGATTTCTTTAGATTTTCCCATGATGTCAAGCAAAGAGGCACAAGAAAAGAGTTTGAAGGTTGGCCTTGAAATACATCCACAGGTACACCTCCAATTGACTCAAATGATGTCAATTTGCCTATCAGAAGATTCTAAAGCCATGACATAATTTTCTGGGATTTTCCACGCTGTTTAAAGGCACAGTCAACTTAGTGTATATAAACTTCTGACCCACTGGAATTGTGATTCAGTGAATTATAAGTGAAATAATCTGTCTGTAAACAATTGTTGGAAAAATGACTTGTGCCATGCAAAGTAGATGTCCTAACCGACTTGCCAAAACTATAGTTTGTTAACAAGAAATTTGTGGAGTGGCTGAAGAACGGGTTTTAATGACTCCAACCTAAGTGTATGTAAACTTCCGACTTCAACTGTATCTGCCCTCTCATTGGCTAGAAAGGTCCCACCTGATCTTGCCTCCTCACGAATGCCTTCCAGTCTGAGCACCAATCTCTTTATCTAACATTCCAGTCCTTAGCACTTCTTGTCATTGCCTTTCACACTTGATATGGAGTACAGGGAGTCGATTAGCTAAAGAGACTGGTACCCAGGCAAACTGACTTTCAATTCAGAATAGATTTATTATTATTATTTTAATTGTTAGAGTAGCCACTTGAGTATCTGGTCAATATAATGGATACTCTGGTCACACGATGGGGGGGGGGGGGGGGGGGTCATACGATTGTTTCAATCGACATATTTTTCTTGAACAATCAAAAAGGACTGGCTTGAAAGACTAACAGGAGGAATTTGCCCTTGTGTGCACAACTAAGCTTCTTTAGACTGGTGATGAGACACCAGTCTACAGAAAGATGGACAGCGAGAGAGAGCAAGGAGAAAACAGAGAATGACTTTGAAAGTGGAAAATGAGGAGAGAGAGAGAGAGAGAGAGAGAGAGAGAACACCCACACAGTAAAACATCTTGTTAACTCAGTTATAAAGACTCATAGACTTTATTAGAGCCTCAGAAAACCCACTGCAAAGTTTTATAGTGTACAACATCCTGCCCTGGCCATGACTTCTGATAAGAGTAAATTCTCTTGATTCGACACAAATTTCATCAGAGCCTTTGAAACCCCTGGAATGTTTCATAAACAATCCTCTCCTGACTAGAGAGGATATTTTATAGTCTTCACCTGACTAGATTTAGTCCCCTCCTAACCACATTTTATACAGTCCTCTCCTGCCTACATTTTATACAGTCCTCTCCTGACCACATTTAATACAGTCCTCTCCTGACTACATTTTATACAGTCCTCTCCTGACTACATTTTATACAGTCCCCTCCTGACTACATTTTATACAGTCCCCTCCTGACTACATTTTATACAGTCCTCTCCTGACTACATTTTATACAGTCCTCTCCTGCCTACATTTTATACAGTCCTCTCCTGCCTACATTTTATACAGTCCTCTCCTGACCACATTTAATACAGTCCTCTCCTAACCACATTTAATACAGTCCTCTCCTGACTACATTTTATACAGTCCTCTCCTGACTACATTTTATACAGTCCTCTCCTGACTACATTTTATACAGTCCTCTCCTGACTACATTTTATACAGTCCTCTCCTGACTACATTTTATACAGTCCTCTCCTGACCACATGTAATACAGTCCTCTCCTGACCACATTTAATACAGTCCTCTCCTGACTACATTTTATACAGTCCTCTCCTGACTACATTTTATACAGTCCTCTCCTGAATACATTTTATACAGTCCTCTCCTGACTACATTTTATACAGTCCTCTCCTGACTACATTTTATACAGTCCCCTCCTGACTACATTTTATACAGTCCTCTCCTGACTACATTTTATACAGTCCCCTCCTGACTACATTTTATACAGTCCTCTCCTGACTACATTTTATACAGTCCTCTCCTGACTACATTTTATACAGTCCCCTCCTGACTACATTTTATACAGTCCCCTCCTGACTACATTTTATACAGTCCTCTCCTGACTACATTTTATACAGTCCCCTCCTGACTACATTTTATACAGTCCTCTCCTGCCTACATTTTATACAGTCCTCTCCTGACCACATTTTATACAGTCCTCTCCTGCCTACATTTTATACAGTCCTCTCCTGACTACATTTTATACAGTCCTCTCCTGACCACATTTAATACAGTCCTCTCCTAACCACATTTAATACAGTCCTCTCCTGACTACATTTTATACAGTCCTCTCCTGACTACATTTTATACAGTCCTCTCCTGACTACATTTTATACAGTCCTCTCCTGACTACATTTTATACAGTCCTCTCCTGACTACATTTTATACAGTCCCCTCCTGACTACATTTTATACAGTCCTCTCCTGACTACATTTTATACAGTCCTCTCCTGACCACATTTAATACAGTCCTCCCCTGACTACATTTTATACAGTCCCCTCCTGACTACATTTTATACAGTCCCCTCCTGACTACATTTTATACAGTCCTCTCCTGACTACATTTTATACAGTCCTCTCCTGCCTACATTTTATACAGTCCTCTCCTGACTACATTTTATACAGTCCTCTCCTGACTACATTTTATACAGTCCTCTCCTGACCACATGTAATACAGTCCTCTCCTAACCACATTTAATACAGTCCTCCCCTGACTACATTTTATACAGTCCTCTCCTGACTACATTTTATACAGTCCTCTCCTGACTACATTTTATACAGTCCTCTCCTGACTACATTTTATACAGTCCTCTCCTGACTACATTTTATACAGTCCCCTCCTGACTACATTTTATACAGTCCTCTCCTGACTACATTTTATACAGTCCCCTCCTGACTACATTTTATACAGTCCTCTCCTGACTACATTTTATACAGTCCTCTCCTGACCACATTTAATACAGTCCTCTCCTGACTACATTTTATACAGTCCTCCCCTGACTACATTTTATACAGTCCCCTCCTGACTACATTTTATACAGTCCCCTCCTGACTACATTTTATACAGTCCTCTCCTGACTACATGTTATACAGTCCTCTCCTGCCTACATTTTATACAGTCCTCTCCTGACTACATTTTATACAGTCCTCTCCTGACTACATTTTATACAGTCCTCTCCTGACCACATGTAATACAGTCCTCTCCTAACCACATTTAATACAGTCCTCCCCTGACTACATTTTATACAGTCCTCTCCTGACTACATTTTATACAGTCCTCTCCTGACTACATTTTATACAGTCCTCTCCTGACTACATTTTATACAGTCCTCTCCTGACTACATTTTATACAGTCCCCTCCTGACTACATTTTATACAGTCCTCTCCTGACTACATTTTATACAGTCCCCTCCTGACTACATTTTATACAGTCCTCTCCTGACTACATTTTATACAGTCCTCTCCTGACTACATTTTATACAGTCCCCTCCTGACTACATTTTATACAGTCCTCTCCTGACTACATTTTATACAGTCCCCTCCTGACTACATTTTATACAGTCCTCTCCTGACTACATTTTATACAGTCCTCTCCTGACTACATTTTATACAGTCCCCTCCTGACTACATTTTATACAGTCCTCTCCTGACTACATTTTATACAGTCCCCTCCTGACTACATTTTATACAGTCCTCTCCTGACTACATTTTATACAGTCCTCTCCTGACTACATTTTATACAGTCCCCTCCTGACTACATTTTATACAGTCCCCTCCTGACTACATTTTATACAGTCCTCTCCTGACTACATTTTATACAGTCCCCTCCTGACTACATTTTATACAGTCCCCTCCTGACTACATTTTATACAGTCCTCTCCTGACTACATTTTATACAGTCCCCTCCTGACTACATTTTATACAGTCCTCTCCTGACTACATTTTATACAGTCCTCTCCTGACTACATTTTATACAGTCCCCTCCTGACTACATTTTATACAGTCCTCTCCTGACTACATTTTATACAGTCCCCTCCTGACTACATTTTATACAGTCCTCTCCTGACTACATTTTATACAGTCCTCTCCTGACTACATTTTATACAGTCCCCTCCTGACTACATTTTATACAGTCCCCTCCTGACTACATTTTATACAGTCCTCTCCTGACTACATTTTATACAGTCCCCTCCTGACTACATTTTATACAGTCCCCTCCTGACTACATTTTATACAGTCCTCTCCTGACTACATTTTATACAGTCCCCTCCTGACTACATTTTATACAGTCCTCTCCTGCCTACATTTTATACAGTCCTCTCCTGCCTACATTTTATACAGTCCCCTACTTCTATTTAAATTAACACAATAGGGAATGAGTGATAACTGACAAATATATCTACTGCTACTCCAAACTCACTTTTAACTGCAAGGACTTTCTTAAGAATCACCACCATACTGTGTCACACCTAGGGCTGTGATGGTCATGGAATTTTGGATAAAGGTAATTGGCCGTTTTTCCTCTTCTCTCCTCCGCTCCTGACTGCCTGTGCCATAGAAATAGAATGAATAGAACGGGCATCCTCATTCAAGTCAATGATGGAGTAATGGGTGAACTGGCAGCCATTGCGAGGAGAAAGCAGGAAGTAAAAGCATGAAGTGTACCCATCAATATGTGTTGTAATTTGTTGATTCAATGCAACTGACTACAAAAACTACAGTGCATTGCATGACCACATCAGTTAACATAATTTGAATGATCATTCTACATTAACATTGAAATGATTGCATTACAATGCCAGGCAGCCATTTCAAATGTACCCCCATGAGTTTACCAGTCAAATTGCCATACAAATGCCCGGCTACCCATCTTCAGTCAGCTATTCATTTTTATTTTAACCATTACGATATTTTTGTTTTTTTCATGACGGTATTCATCCATAACTATCAGTTACACAGTTATATGGTAATTGTGCCAACCCTAGAGACAGAGTAAAAAAAAAAGAAGATATAAAATAATTACTCTCCTCAAAACGCACCTCTAAGAGAACGAATTATGAATTGATTTCATAGCAGACAGTAGAAAGTCGCTTGGCTTTCTCTCTTCTCCCCTGTCGTTTTTTCACCACGTTCATTGACAGATGTGACAGGGCTTTCTCCTGATTTAGCTTCTTAATTGGGAAGCTTAAATATAATTTCTCTCTCTGTCTCTTGACAGGTCTCTCTCCTCTTACGTTTGTAAGGAGGACTGACAGCTTTAACAAAGATAGTCAATTACCAAGATGTCTACCCAATGGAAACCCCTCTCTGATCACACAAGTGCCATGGCAGCTGCACTCATGGACAAACTCATGGACAAACTGCTGCCTGAATACAAACAAATACAATACAAAACAACTGCCTGAGTTGACTTTACTCTATGTTTCTTATGGAAGTACTGGCTTGTTGGACCTCTTGGTTTGACTTAAAACCCCTCTGACTATACGGACTGTTGACAATCCATCCCAGAATAGATTAGCTTTAACACAAAGACAGCAAGCTGATACTGTATGGAGAGAACACACAGCTGAAGAGAACAGCAGAGCAAAGCCAGGCCAGATGGGCTGTTCGCCACCCTTTAAGACCAATGGAATAGTCTCAAATAAATAATGCTATGACCCATTATATAACCATATGCTTTCTGTAAATAGACACAGGACTACATATCCCCACTGCACATTCACACATTTGGTCAAATACATATTTTTAACCAACAGAAAGCAATCAGAAACTCCACAGTGACGGTGTCCACAGTGTTTTGAGAAAGCCAACTACAGTATAGCAGGTATTCCCATGATGACAGATGACAGATAGCAGCAGTATTAGTTACAGTAAGGCCCCACCACAGGAGACATTGTGTTATGCAGGTGTATGCCTGCATGCTACTCAAGATACAAGAGAGCAATAAGAAAAAGAATGAGGATTGACAACCACCATCTCAGATTGTTCTGAAATCATTTCTGTAGCTAGAAACAGATCGGATTAACATTCCTGAAACATTATTTTGTTGAAATGTAATTTGATCTCAGAGAAATTAAGCTAATTGATTGCACTCAAATTCAACCTTTAAATGTTTAGGATTCACATAATATTCAATAAATATAGTACCCAACATCCGATATTGACCAAACGTCTTCCTACCATTGAGTAAGAGGAATCCAATCAAATGGTCAAAGCCACAGACCCCCACATCAACCCCACCCCAACAACCAGTATACACTATCAGCTCTGTTTGACAAGTAGTATGGAGCTGTGGCTTATAGTATTGCTTCTTCATCATTTGCAATCTATTCCCTGTGAGTCTGGTGATGTTTTTCCCCATTCAGAGATATTAGCCATTGAAGTCGCTTGCACTATTTTACCATAAATTAGTGTGAAAGTACCACGGTTTTCCCACTAGATGCCGCTGTTCCTGTTACTGCCGTCAAGGATGTAACTGTTGCTGGTGCGATGTAACACACACATACCCTGCCTGTTAAAGTACTGGACTATACTGTACACAGAAAACATCAGGCTTGTTCATTAGCCTGTTGCAGTACTGTACACAAAACACAGCACACACAAGATTGCCCGCTCGCACACACTTACACATTACATTCACATTTAAGTAATTTAGTAGATGCTCTTATACAGAGCAGCGACTTACACAGGCACGCATTCACACATGGATGCATAGCCTACACGCGAGCAAACACACCTACCTATCTAAAATACAAGGAGTCTGAGAAATTTGTTCAAGAATAAGGATCCAATTGAGGTTGATGAAGTCCAAAGCACTGCAGTAAATGCATTGGTGGGAAATTGAGTTAGGCGGCAGCAAAGAAGAAAAACGGATCCAACCGTTCATCATGATGAAGTGATACTGAAGTAAAGAGGAAATAAAACTTGAGAGAGAAGATGATGAGTCTATTTGAGGACATACAGAGAGAGAGAAAGATCTGCTCAGAATAATGATGCCAGATCATAAATGTATCTGCAACATTCACTATTTCCTCTCTCACCATTATCGCTCAAATTAAACCACAAGCTAGTTCCTAAACCTGCCCATTCATTGCGTGCTGCGGTAGCATATTCTGCATAAATACTTATCAATGCAATCCAATAGGCTCCTAGGATGTCTAGCAATCCACACACTATTCAAATCACTCTGTGCCCATGAGTCAAGATGGGCTACTACAGCTGCACCCTATCGATCGCATCTCTCTCTCCCTGTTCATTACCTACCGGGGACCCGCTCTCTGTTTATTACCTACTGGGGACCGGGCAGTTTCGAAAGAGACCGGATGGTGACCAGAATGTCTATGCTGGAACCACATGACCAAGAAAAGAAACACACTCATTAGGCTTTTGTCTATTAACTACATAAGGTACACGATTCGCAATAAACATAATAATTGGAGATATGCTAGGTAAAACGTCAGATCTATACAATGAAACAAACCTTCCCTTTGTAGGCTTGGCTATCGCGCAACAGCAGCGCAGTTTAGGCTCGCGCAGTTTGTGAAGGTTTGATTACAGATAATTAAATATGAAAATGAAAGCTACATTCTCATCCCTTCACCGACCCATAGTTTATCTAATATACTTCTGTTTTTATTAATGCGCACGATCCACGAATATGTGATGATAGACTAAAGAACAGCGCAATATTATTCATGTTCTCCTATCCGAGAATATTTCATCTGGATTATCTCACGTTATCACAAATAAAACATTATTCGTGTCAACACTGGAATACATAGTGGTTGCATTCCCAAAGAGGAAATTAATGTGTGACGGAATTATTGTGCAAATTAAATGAAAAACAGCAAGAATACCTATGTAGCCTGGCGCTAGTTGAAATGAATAGCCTATTATGCAGAATAAAGCAGCTGATTCGCTCTGCGTCCACATATCGCTCATATAATATTTTAAGTAATATCACACCCACCGTATTTGTAATACTTCCGTATGTTGTAGAATTGCTGACAGTTATGTATTTCTGTAGGCTACAGCAGCGGTCGTGAAATGCAGATATTAACACAATTTTATGGTCCAAACTAGTCCATCAAGCCACGCGTCGTCTCAGGAAGAATTATTTTATAAAAGGCGCAGCAGTTACAATGTAGCCAGATAATTTACTGAAGTGCTCCGCGGTGATCAAATGCTCAAATCCCAGTTCAAAATGTACGCAACGTGCAGAACAAAACAATGAACACTCACCGCCGCTTTCTCCCGTACTAAATGGCGATGATGTTTTGTTTATTTCATAGCCTCCATCTGCATCTGAATGTACAGTAGACTATATGCGTCACTGACTTCCGCGTTAAAATGGAGTGAAAAAAATGTGACGGGTAGAAAAAAAACGTCGTTAAAGGGCAGGCGCTTCAGCAGAGAAGGCGTCAACTCATGTTGCATTGATTGATAAGGGCTGGTCATATTAATGTTGAGATATTTTCATGATGATGATGATAAGGATGATTTTCGTTGACTGTTAAAATGTACATACACCTGAAAACTATCCACACTGACTAAGCAAGATATTATGTATTCATTATACAGTATGTTTCTTCTTCTAAGACATAATGAATACAGACCTAACCTGACAATGTCACATTTTATTGTAAACCTATCCACCTAAAGAGAGTAGCTATACTGAATAGTGAGTGAATAACCCTCATCTAAAACTTTATCCCCTGTTGACAGAGAGCTCTTGCTCCATCTCTGTGAGGCCTGTCACTGTGTTTGATGTGATTACTGATTCCCAGTCTGTCTCTGTGTGGTTGGGGGCTGGGGCAGGACAACAGGGCCTCTGTGTGTGTCTGGAGTGTGTGGGCACCTCACGGGGACCGGCGGATGCCAAAGGGACGCGCGTGTCTGGGCCACTGAGTGAGTGTGTGTGTGTGTGTGTGTGTGTCTGGAGTGTGTGAGCACCTCACGGGGACCGGCGGATGCCAAAGCGACGCGCGTGTCTGGGCCACTGAGTGAGTGAGTGAGTGAGTGTGTGTGTGTGTGTGTGTGTGTGTGGAGTGAGTGTGAGAGAGAGAGCTTGAAGGAGAGGGGGGAATAGAGAGAGAAGGAGAGAGGGAAAATGAGGGAGAGCGAGTGAGAGTGAGAGTCATAATGACAGAGAGAATGAGAAGGAGAGAGAGACAGCATGATTAAAAACAGTTATTGTTAAGGACAGAAACAGTGAAATCCAAAGATTTCATTTCAACAAGCTGTCTTTCCATTGAGGGCCTCTTACCCCTCTCTCTCTCTCTCTCTCTCTCTCTCTCTCTCTCTGACCAAATTAATAACTGATGTGGCATATCACACTGTTGTGGTACACAGTATGACTGTGGTATGCCAATGCTCTTATGTGCTTATAAATCCAGTGCACTTTGAGATGGACTGAGGCATGGATTCTTCTGAGTGTTTCCTTGTTTTTCCCTGTTGAATGAATCTGGCAGAGGCATAACACAGTCATGTGTACCACAACAATTTGATATGCCACAGTAGTCATCCATTTGGTCTGAAGGGCAATGGGGGAGAGAGGGAACAGGAGAGGGACAGGGGGAACGAGAAGGGGAGAGAGGGAGAGGGAAAGGGGGAGCGATAACAGTTTGAAATAAGAGTATATACTCTATATACTATAGTGTCTTGTGATTATGTTGAGTTGTCAACCATCTACACACACACACACATCTACCCACCCATCTACACACACACATTTCTAGACACACATCTACACACACGTATCTACACACACACGGAAACCTTCACTTTGTCTTTGGGTATTGTTGTGATGTGGTTAGGCTAGGATAAACCTGTCAGACAGGTTGTGCTTAATCATCTTGTTGTCGTCCCCAGCCCCCCCCCCCCCCCTCCCCCACATTTCACTTCCTCCTCACGTTAATATTTGACTCAGCAAGGCATGGCACTTTCATTCCACAGAGACACATTATCAGGGTGACACACACACACTGCCACATTATCCCGGTGTCATTGTACATTTCTAATTCACCGTTAAAAGGAAGGAAGACAGCTTTTACAGTCTTTGTGTGTTCCGTCTGTTACAGCCAGTTAAGAGGAACTTGGCAGAGTCATACGGTTGAACAATTCAGAAACAGAAAGTAGAATCAAACAAATTCCTGTTTGTCAGTAAATAAACACTGCATTTCCCAGGCGTGGGTCAGCAGCAGGGGACTCTGGGAATGTTGATACATAAAGGGAGACTCATTGACAGTATTTTGTCCTTTGGCACTTGGACGAGTTAAATCACTTATGGCTGTCCGTGGCCTACTCCAGCCAAGCACTCCTATCTGCCTGGCCGTGCCAAACCTGGGTGCACTTCTCTTGACTTCAATTCTCTTGACTTCATTTAGCTGGCTATTGACTTGATGTCAAACAATGCATGTATTGCTTTATTCTCAGGAATAGATTTCTATCAAACTTGTTGGTCTTTTGAGAGGTATGATCAATACACTACGTTGGAGGATATTTCTGGCTGTGATTGTTAAATTTTCTCCAAAAGTTGGAGGGAATTTGAAAGTGTGATGATATAATTACAGAATTCTACTGAACAATAGTAGTAACTAGAACACCAATTGTTAACACTATACTGAAAGCCTGCAGGTATAATGCATTATAATGCAGATACATTATAAGTCTTTCATGAGCCTTTTATAATGTCTTATTACCATCTGATAATGATCCTTTTTTACCAAATCAATAAATTAAAGTCACCCCCACAGAATGTTCTCTATGCAGGTGGAAGGGGCCAAGAAATAGGTAGAGGGAATAGGATGAGGGGTAGGGAGGGACAGTTGTCTCAAATTCCAGCTGCCCTGTTTGAGGATATGTGATTCAACACATGAAAGATTCTGAGTGTCGGAACGAGGCGCTAAATGAGGAAAATAGGACAGCAAATTCTAATGTTATGGCTGAATTACCCATTTCAAGTCCCTGGCCAGAGTTGAGCTCTTCATACAGGAGGAGGATGTTAGGCAGGGACAAGAGATTGGTGTCCGTCCGTGTGTGTGTGTGTGTGCGTGCAAGGGACAAGAAGGAGAGACTGGTCCATTGTCACCGCTGATGCCTTTTAAAGGCCACTGATTCTGAGGTCCAATACTAATGAGCACCTCACTTTCTTCCTGCTGGACATGTAGACTATAAGAGCTGGTTCTGTGAACTACGCTGGGATGGTGAGTAACCTTTGTTCCTCACCTGAACATTGTGTTGCTCATGTTAGCTCCCACTCAGAGCTGACATCTAGGTTTTAGCTCAGTGGGCTAGCATGATCTTGAATTCTGCAGAAAACCTTGGCCAAAATGGAGAAACAACTGAATTGTCCAGATCTTTCATATCAGTGTGGGTGAAAGGGAGTAGACAATAGGAGACTAGAGGAAACAAGCAGAGGAGACAAACAGAGGAGATGAGGAGAGGAGACAATAAGAGGAGATGAGAAGAGGAGACAATGAGAGGAGATGAGAAGATGAGGAGATGAGACAATTAAATTACATGAAGAAAGGAGATGAGGCGAGTAGACAAAGAGAGGAGATGAGGGGACAATTTGTAAGTCGCTCTGGATAAGAGCGTCTGCTAAATGACTTAAATGTAAATGTAAATGAGAGGAGCTGAGGAGAGTAGACAATGAGAGGAGATGAGGAGATAAGGAGAGTAGATAATGAGAGGAGATGAGGAGAGGAGACAATGAAAGGAAAGGCAAATCATTGCTTCTCGACTGCCAAGGCAGTCTGTTAACAGTGAAGTGAATGCACTTGTGCTCCACTTCTCCTTTCCTGGTGTGTTCTAATATGACTCATTACAACACAGACAATATACCAGAGAATAGTCTAGTTTAATAATTCTAGTCACCATATAAAAGGTAGATAACTGGCTGTTAGAATGTAACAAATAAAAGGATTTTCTAAATTATCATAAAATGAAGAAAAGTAGCCTACTCACTCACATAACAAATGTGGTACATACCTTATGTGCATACCGTGGTACATCCTCGAACAGATTGTCTATCTGTGAGAAGCTACCCAGGAAAGGGCTGAAAATAGCCCATATTAATATATTGTATGTAGCCTTAGAAAAAAGGTTAATGAACTCAATAACTTAACATCAGATAATATTCTTATATTAGCCATTTCTGAGACTCACTAAAATAATTCCTTTGATGATACAGAAGTAGCAATACAAGGATATAGCATCTATAGAAGAGACAGAACTGCTTATGGGGGAGGTGTTGCTATTGTCGTGTCTTTGGCTATTTAATTATTATTATTTTTTAACCTTTTTTAACTAGACAAGTCAGTTAAGAACAAATTCTTATTTTCAATGACGGCCTAGGAACAGTGGGTTAACTGCCTGTTCAGGGGCAGAATGACAGATTTGTACCGTGTCAGCTCGGGGGTTTGAACTTGCAACCTTCCGGTTACTAGTCCAACGCTCTAGCCACTAGGCTACCCTGCCGCCCCCGGCTATGCCGGATTATGTGATATGACTTGCTATTCTATAAAATCATTTCTCCGTAATTAATATCACCTGATTGAGCTAATCATGTAAATGTAATTAACTAGAGAGTCGAGCACCACAAAATAATATTTATTGAGCTGTTATCTTCCGAATAAACTCTTAAAGACCTAGTAATATTTTACATCCACAGCAGTAAACATTAATCTTCATCTTACTTCAGTCTCATCTGAAAGTTGTAAATTCTTGGTCATCTGCAAGAACCCTGGCTAACAATTTGAATCAGCAATACAAAATTGTGATTAATAATTTATTTACTAAATACCTAACTAATCACACATAATTACACATACACATAATTAAATCATAACTTGATTACAAATTACGTTATAAAGGAAAACGTCCCTGGCGGGCGGAAAAGATATGACAGCTTGTTACACAAAGGAAAAGGGCTGGGTTTGAGTGAAAGAGCGGGAAGACTGAGGAACAAAGGCGAAGCTGTGCTATCGTAAATACAGTATCTTTTGCATTCTAAATTACCGCCCATTTGGAAAAGGAAAATGCAATTAATATTTACTCTGAGCTGCGCTTCAGCAGGTTGGTGGTAGATGGAAGGCCGTGGTGCCAAACCGAGTCCTTTGAAGAATGTCTCTGGTTGTCAATTGGATACGTTGTAGTAACATCGTTGTGCAATAGATGGGATACTATGTCTGTTCCTTCCTAACCTGCATTTGCAGCTGCGGTCGCTAACTCAACAGCTAGGAGCTATCACTTCTGTAGTGAATAAGAGTTCAAAGTTCATACCATTCGCAACCAAAGCTCATGCTGATGTTGGCTTCGTTCTGAACCATTCTGACATAGGATCATCATCCTACCTCATCGGAACAGGAAGTTCTATTGTCGTCAAGGCTTTACATAGGAAGGGAGAATAGGGCGTGTTTGAAAAGTTTTTTCGCCCATGTCTCTTCACAGAGGCGGGCCACTGAGTGAACAGCCCTAACTTATGAAAACCCACATCTCACATTTTAGAAGCTAAAATTACATTTCATCACATCACAAATAATTTCATATTCAAACATTTAAATTGAACAACAATTCCATGTGAATCCGATAACTCTGATGTGTAGACTTTCCACTGTAGAGTTTATGTCATCTTATCATTGATGAGAATGTCTCAGATGACAACCGAACTGACATCATATTCATTAAGTACCACCGCATATGTTCAATTGTTCGGATTACCAGAATATAGTTAATTTCCCCCCACCTACTGATGTTCCCAGAATCTCTATGTTAACCAAGGTTTTTTTATATGTAACCTCAGTAGGTTAGAGAGAGGAAAAAGGGGGGAAGAGGTATTTATGACTGTCACAAACCTATCCCCCCAGGCCAACGTCATGACACTATATACTGTACAAAAATATAAACGCAACATGCAACAATTTCAAAGATTTTACTGAGTTACAGTTCATATAAGGAAATCAGTCAATTGAAATAAATAAATTAGGCCCTAATCTATGGATTTCACATGACTGGGCAGGGGTGCAGCCATGGGTGGACCTGAAAGGGCATAGGCCCATCCACTTGGAAGCCAGGACCACCCACTGGGGAGCCAGGCTCAGCCAATCAGAATGAGTTTTTCCCCACAAAAGAGCTTTATTACAGACAAAAATATTCCTCAACATTTCTGGGATCTTTTATTTTAGCTCATGAAACAGGGGACCAACACTTTAGATGTTGTGTTTATATTTTTGTTCAGTGTTTATTCAGAGCCATTTCCCTGTAATGCTTAGAGAAGATCTCAAGTCAAGTGTTATTGAAGTGCTGTGGTTGTGGGTTCATCTGCCTCATCTAAAGCCTATTCTTTTGGGGTGTTGCTATAGGCCACCAAGTGCTAACAGTCAGTATCTAAATAATGTGTGTATCAAGGCACAAGGCGAGACCCAAATAAAGACACAGGAGGCAGATGGTTGGAGTCTTACAATGTTTATTAATCCAAAGGGGTAGGCAAGAGAATGGTCGTGGACAGGCAAAAAGGTCAAAACCAGATCAGAGTCCAGGAGTGGCAGACAGGCTCATGGTCAAGGCAGGCAGAATGGTCAGGCAGGTGGGTACAAAGTCCAGAAACAGGCAAGGATCAAAGCCGGGAGGACTAGAAAACGGAGAATGCAAAAAGCAGGAGAACGGGGAAAACGCTGGTTGACTTGGAAACATACAAGACGAACTGGCACAGAGAGACAGGAAACACAGGGATAAATACACTGGGGAAAACAAGAGACACCTGGAGGGGGTGGAGACAATAACGAGGACAGGTAAAACTGATCAGGGTGTGAAAGTGTGTGAAATGCTTGATACTGTTTCCACATACACTACCGTTCAAAAGTTGGTCTTCACTTAGAAATGTCCTTGTTTTGAAAGAAAAGCTTTTTTTGTCCTTTAAAATAACATCAAATTGATCAGAAATACAGTGTAGACATTGTTAATGTTGTAAATGACTATTGTAGCTGGAAACGGCAGGTTTTTTATGGAATATCTACATAGGCGTACAGAGGCCCATTATCAGCAACCATCACTCCGGTGTTCCAATGGCACATTGTGTTAGCTAATCCAAGTTTATCATTTTAAAATGCTAATTGATCATTAGAAAACCATTTTGCAATTATGTTAGCACAGCTGAAAACTGTTGTCCTGATTAAAGAAGCAATAGAACTGGCCTTCTTTAGACTAGTTGAGTGTCTGGAGCATCAGCATTTGTGGGTTCGATTACGGGCTCAAAATGGCCAGAAACAAGTAACTTTCTTCTGAAACTCACCAGTCTATTCTTGTTCTGTGAAATGAAGGCTATTCCATGCGAGAAATTGCCAAGAAACTGAAGATCTCTTACAGTGCTGTGTACTACTCCATTCACAGAACAGCGCAAATTGGCTCTAACCAGAATAGAAAGAGGAGTGGGAGGCCCTGGTGCACAACTGAGCAAGAGGACAAGTACATTAGAGTGTCTAGTTTGAGAAACAGACGCCTCACAAGTCCTCAACTGGCAGCTTCATTAAATAATACCTGCAAAACACCAGTCTCAACGTCAAGAGTGAAAACGTGACTCCAGGATGCTGACCAGAAAAACGAAATCAACTCCATCTTTCATCGAATCAGATGGCTTATTCATCACAAAACCCTTTGATGTTGCCTATTTTTTTAATGATTACTTCATGGCCAAAGTGGGCAAACTTAGGCAGGAAATGCCAACAATGAACAGTAAGCCATTTTATTCATGAATAAGTAAAACAATAATGAAAGAAGTGTTGTAAGTTTGAATTTTATAAAGTTAGTGTGTGAGAGATGCAAAAATTATTGTTATCGATCAATAATGACAACTGACATGGAAGCTACTTCCAAGAGTGTGCAAACTGTCATCAAGGCAAAGTGGCTACTTTGAAGAATCTAAAATATATTTAGATTTGTTTAATACTTTTTTGGTGTTATTTCTTCGTTTTGATGTCTTCACTATTATTCTACAATGTAGAAAATAGTAAATATAAAGAAAAACCCTGGAATGAGTAGGTGTGTTCAAACTTTTAACTGGTACTGTATGTGTTATGGATTTTCAATCTCTGCCATATCATGGATTCAGATCCTGTCTATCTAATATAACATAGGGTTATATAGGGTTTTCTTTAATGGAAGCCTCTCTAATGTCAAACATGTAGGGAGTGGTGTACCACAGGGCAGCTCTCTAGGTCCTCCACTCTTTTCTATATTTTACCAATGACCTGCCAGTGGCATTAAACAAAGCCCGTGTCCATGTATGCTGATGATTCAACCATATACAGTACTGTCGGAAAGTATTCAGACCCCTTGACTTTTTCCACATTTTGTTAAGTTACAGCCTTATTCTAAAATGTATTAAAAAAAACATTTCCACAGCAATCTACCCACAATACTCCATAATGACAAAGCGGAAACTGTGCTTTAGAATGTTTTGCACATTTATTAAACACAAAAAACAGAAATACCTTATATACATAAGTGTCACACCCATGATCTGTTTCACCTGTCCTTGTGCTTGTCTCCAACCCCCTCCAGGTGTTGCCCATCTCCCCATTATCTCCTGGGTACTTATACCTGTGTTTTCTGTCTGTCTGTGCCAGTTTGATTTGTTCATCAAAACTACCTGCGTTTTTCCCCCGGCTCTTGTCTTGCCTATTGTTCCTGTTTTTCCCGGTTTTGACCTTTTCTGCCCACCCTGACCCTGCCTGACATCCTGTACCTTTGCCCCACTACTCTGGAGTATCAACCCTTGCCTGCCTTGATCTGTTGTTGCCTGCCCCTGTTGCTGTAATAAACATTGTTACTTCAACACAGTCTGCTTTTGGGTCTTACCTGAAACGTGACACATAAGTATTCAGACCCTTTGCTATGAGACTCGAAATTGAGATCAGGTGCATCCTGTTCCATTGATCATCCTTGAGATGGTCCTACAACTTGATTGGAGTCCACCTGTGGTAAATTCAATTGATTCGACATGATTTGGAAAGGTATACACCTGTCTACATTACCGGTCAAAAGTTTTAGAACACCTACTCATTCAAAGGTTTTATTTATTCATGCTATTTTCTATAATAGTGAAGACATAGTGAAGACATCAAAACTATGACATTTTTATTTATTTCACTAGGCAAGTCAGTTAAGAATAAATTCCTATTTTCAATGACGGCCTAGGAACAGTTGGTTGACGACAGATTTGTACCTTGTCAGCTCGGGGATTCAATCTTGCAACCTTTCGGTTACTAGTCCGACGCTCTAACCACTAGGATACTCTGCCGCCCCAAATAACACATATGGAATCATGTAGTAACCAAATGAGTATTAAACAAATATATTTTATATTTGAGATTGTTCAAATAGCCACCCTTTGCCTTTAAGACAGCTTTGCACACTCTTAGCATTCTTTCAACCAGCTTCACCTGGAATGCTTTTCCAACAGTCTTGAAGTAGTTCCCACATCTGCTGAGCACTTGTTGGCTGCTTTTCCTTCACTCTCGGTCTGTCTCATCCCAAACCATCTCAATTTGGTGGAAGTCGGGGGATTGTGGAGGCCAGGTCATCTGATGCAGCACTCCATTACTCTCCTTCTTGGTAAAATAGCCCTTACACAGCCTGGAGGTGTGTTGGGTCATTGTCCTGTTGAAAAACAAATGATAGTTCCACTAAGCCCAAACCAGATGGGATGGCGCATCACACAGAATGCTGTGGTAGCCATGCTGGTTAATTGTGCCTTGAATTCTAAATAAATCCCAGAGTCAACAGCAAAGCACCATAACACCTCCTCATCCATGCTTTACGGTGAGAAATACACATGCAGAGATCATCTGCTCACCCACACCGCGTCTCACAAAGACACATGGAACTAAAAATCGACAATTTGGACTCCAGACCAAAGGACACATTTCTACTGGTCTGATGTCCATTGCTCGTGTTTTTTTGGCCCAAGCAAGTCTCTTCTTCTTATTGGTGTCCTTTAGTAGTGGTTTCATTGCAGCAATTTGACCATGAAGGCCTGATTCACACAGTCTCCTCTGAACAGTTGATGTTGAGATGTGTCTGTTACTTCAACTCTGAAGCATTTATTTGGGCTGCAATTTCTGAGGCTGGTAACTCTAATGAACTTAAAATCAAATCAAATGTATTTATATAGCCCTTCGTACATCAGCTGATATCTCAAAGTGCTGTACAGAAACCCAGCCTAAAACCCCAAACAGCAAGCAATGCAGGTGTAGAAGCACGGTGGCTAGGAAAAACTCCCTAGAAAGGCCAAAACCTAGGAAGAAACCTAGAGAGGAACCAGGCTATGTGGGGTGGCCAGTCCTCTTCTGGCTGTGCCTGGGTGGAGATTATAACAGAACATGGCCAAGATGTTCAAATGTTCATAAATGACCAGCATGGTCGAAAAATAATAAGGCAGAACAGTTGAAACTGGAGCAGCAGCACAGTCAGGTGGAAGTTGAAATTGGAGCAGCAGCATGGCCAGGTGGACTGGGGACAGCAAGGAGTCATCATGTCAGGTAGTCCTGGGGCATGGTCCTAGGGCTGAGGTCAGTTGAAACTGGAACAGCAGCATGGCCAGGTGGACTGGGGACAGCAAGGAGTCATCATGTCAGGTAGTCCTGGGGCATGGTCCTAGGGCTCAGGTCCTCCGAGAGAGAGAAAGAAAGAGAGAAGGAGAGAATTAGAGAACGCACACTTAGATTCACACAGGACACCGAATAGGACAGGAGAAGTACTCCAGATATAACAAACTGACCCCAGCCCCCCGACACAAACTACTGCAGCATAAATACTGGAGGCTGAGACAGGAGGGGTCAGGAGACACTGTGGCCCCATCCGAGGACACCCCCGGACAGGGCCAAACAGGAAGGATATAACCCCACCCACTTTGCCAAAGCACAGCCCCCACACCACTAGAGGGATATCTTCAACCACCAACTTACCATCCTGAGACAAGGCTGAGTATAGCCCACAAAGATCTCCGCCACGGCACAACTCAAGGGGGGGGGGCGCCAACCCAGACAGGATGGCCACAACAGTGAATCAAGCCACTCAGGTGACGCACCCCCTCCAGGGATGGCATGAGAGAGCCCCAGTAAGCCAGTGACTCAGCCCCTGTAATAGGGTTAGAGGCAGAGAATCCCAGTGGAAAGAGGGGAACCGGCCAGGCAGAGACAGCAAGGGCGGTTCGTTGCTCCAGAGCCTTTCCGTTCACCTTCCCACTCCTGGGCCAGACTACACTCAGTCATATGACCCACTGAAGTGATGAGTCTTCAGTAAAGACTTAAAGGTTGAGACCGAGTTTGCGTCTCTGACATGGGTAGGCAGACCGTTCCATAAAAATGGAGCTCTAATCCTCTGCAGCAGAGGTAACTCTGGGTCTTCCATTCCTGAGGCGGTCCTCATGGGATCCAGTTTCATCATAGCGCTTGATGGTTTTTTAGGACTGCACTTGAAGAAACTTTCAGAGTTCTTGAAATTTTCTGTATTGACTGACCTTCATGTCTTAAAGTAATTATGGATTGTCATTTCTCTTTGCTTATTTGAGCTGTTCTTGCCATAATATGGACTTGGTCTTTTACCAAATAGGTCTATCTTCTGTATACTCCCCCCTACCTTATCACAACACAACTGATTGGCTCAAATGCATTAACTTCTTCGATATAGGGGGCGCTCTTTTAATTTTTGGATGAAAAACGTTCCCGTTTTAAACAAGATATTTTGTCACGAAAAGATGCTCGACTATGCATATAATTGACAGCTTTGGAAAGAAAACACTCTTGACGTTTCCAAAACTGCAAAGATATTGTCTGTGAGTGCCACAGAACTGATGTTACAGAAAAAACCCAGATAAAAATACAATCAGGAAGTGCCGCATTTTTTTAAACCGCCTCATGGCAATGACTCCTTATATGGCTGTGGAGGAGCTAGGAGTCAGCTTAGCCTTTTCCACGTTTTCCCCAAGGTGTCTGCAGCATTGTGACGTATTTGTAGGCATGTCATTGGAAGATTGACCCTAAGAGACTACATTTACCAGGTGGTCGCTTGGTGTCCTCCGTTGCAAGTATTGCTCCAGCTGCAAGTACTTTTCCGTTTGCTACTGAGGAGAAACCCAACTGCCACGAAGGATTTATCATCTAATTGTTTTTAATGTGAAAAACACCTTGAGGATGATTCTAAACAATGTTTGCCATGTTTCTGTCGATATTATGGAGTTAATTTGGAAAAAAGTTTGGCGTTGTAGTGAATTAATTTTCGTTTTTTTTTTCTTAGCCAAAAGTGATGAACAAACGGAGCGATTTCTCCTACACAAATAATATTTTTGGAAAAAATGAACATTTGCTATCTAACTGAGAGTCTCCTCATTGAAAACATCCGAAGTTCTTCAAAAGGTAAATTATTTTATTTGAATGCTTTTCTTGTTTTTGTGAAAATGTTGTCTGCTGAATGCTAGGCTTAATGCTATGCTAGGCTATCAATACTCTTACACAAATGCTTGTGTAGCTTTGGTTGAAAAGCATATTTTGACAATCTGAGATGACAGTGTTGTTAACCTTTCAGGGCCACATGATCCCCTTTGGGATCAAGCCCCACCCCCCCTGAGCTGTAATGTGGCGCAGGGAATGCAAGAAATAATCCTAAAAATATTTAACCTCCACAGAATCGCTTGAAAAATGGCTCAAATGAAAGATAAAGAAGTTATTTATCTACCCAGCAAGTCAGATTTCTAAAATGTTTTACGGCGAAAACATAGCACATATTTATGTCCAACCACCACTGCATACATACCTCATTAGCTTAGCCAAGTAGGAAAAAATATGCAATCAACAAACGCAGGATTAAAAGAAAAATCATTTCACTAACCTTTTGAAATCTTCATCAGATGACAGTAATATAACATGTTACACAGTACATTCATTTTTTTTCAATAATATGCAATATATATCCATAAATCTCTGTTTACAATTATGCATCGTTCAAAAAATGCTACTGCAATGTCAGGAGAAATAAATAGCTCCGGCAGATAACGTCAGCTAACAAGGAATACACATCATAAACTTTGACTAAATATGCATGTTTTACATATGTATGGCAAGATAAACTTCTTCTAAATGCAATTGCTATGTTACAATTATTTTTAACGTTACATTTGGCGTTCACTAGGCTATAATAGAGAGTCGGCGCTCTCATTTAGCATGCTGACTCCTCTATCATGGAGTCGACAGAAACCCAAAATGAAGACGTAAATATTCCCTTACCATGGCTGTTCTTGCTTCAGAAGACGTGGAAGGGTTAATACTCACCAAGTTAGCGTTCAGTTTTCAAGTCTGTGTCTTTCCGTTCTCAAACTAGACACTTTTCGGTCGAAATGTATGCAAATTTCAAGTGGATGCGCACCAAAACGTCGAAAGTATACATTATATTTCGAGTAAACTTGTCAAACTATGTTTATAATTAAGCCTTAGCATGTTATAAAGGTCTACAGCAATCGTGAGGGCGAACAGAGAAGCACACGTTGTTCAGTCCGTCCTGAGGGAAAGAGAGAGAAATTTCCCAGCTCCCATTGGTGAAACTTTTTTTTTGCGTCACCGGGACGTTTGGGCACGCTGAACGTCTCGTGAGCGCGCGATTCTCACAGTTACACGCCTCATCGAAAGCAGGCTTCACGCTGAAGACATAGAAAGTGTTTCCATGGTTATAGCTGTTTGGGAAGTGTGTATACGATGACGTCAAAGTGATGGCAACTTTTCCCATTACAAGAGAGACTTTGGGAGAATGCATGCCCTGAGACTTCTGCTTTAGCTAGAGACAAAATTTAAACGGTTTTATAAGCTTTAGAGTGTTTCCTATTCGATAACAATTTTTATATGCATATATTAGCAACTTTTGACAAAAATTTATCATGGTTTATATGGGTGCCGAATTCCTCCAGAAGGGGCAGTATTCAGGCCTGTCCCCAAAAGGCTAAGCTTGTGTTTAAATATATTTATTTCATTTCATTTGCGATTTTCATGAATAGAAAAAGTTGCGTTATGCTAATGCATTATAGTTGAAGTATTTTTCTGCCGATTTCTCAGCCAAGCAGGATGAACAAACGTGACGTTTTTCGCCTACAAAAATATTATTTTTGGAAAAAAGGAACATTTGCTATCTAACTGGGAGTCTCCTGAGTGAAAGCATCTGAAGTTCTTCAAAGGTAAATTATTTCATTTGGTTGCTTTTCTTATTTTTGTGAAAATGTTGCCTGCTGCCAGCACAGCCTAGCATAGCATTATGCCATGCTAAACTTACACAAATGCTTGTCTAGCGTTGGCTGTAACGCATATTTTGAAAATCTGAGATGACAGTGTTGTTAACAAAAGGCTAAGCTTGTGTTTGAATATATTTATTTAATTTTATTTGCGATTTTCATGAATAGGAAACGTTGCGTTATGGTAATGTGCTTGAGGCTATGATTACGCTCCCGGATACGGGATTGCTCGTCGCTAGAGGTTAAGAAGGAAATAAATTCCACAAATGAACTTTTAAGAAGGCACACCTGTTAATTGAAATGCATTCAAGGTGACTACCTCATGAAGCTGGTTGAGAGAATGGCAAGAGTGTGCAAAGCTGTCATCAAGGTAAAGTGTGGCTATTTGAAGAATTTCAAATATAAAATATATTTTGATTTGTTTAACACTTATTTGGTTACTACATGATTCCATATGTGTTATTTCATAGTTTTGATGTATTCACTATTATTCAATGTAGAAAAAAAGAAAAAAAAAGAAAGGAAAACCCTTGAATGAGTAGGTGTTCTAAAGCTTTTGACCGGTAGTGTATATAAGGTCCCACAGATGACAGTGTATGCCAGACCAAAAACCAAGCCATGAGGTTGAAGGAATTGTCCGTAGAGCTCCGAGACAGGACTGTGAGGAGGCACAAATCTGGGGAAGGGTACCAAAACATTTCTGCAGCATTGAAGGTCCCCAAGAACACAGTGGCCTCCATTATTCTGAAATGGACGAAGTTTGGACCCACCAAGACTCTTCCTAGAGCTGGCTGCCTGGACAAATTGAGCAATCGGGGGAAAAGGGCCTTGGTCAGGGAGGTGACCAAGAACCCGATAGTCACTTTGACAGAGCTCTAGAGTTCCTCTGTGGAGATGGGTGAACCTTCCAGAAGAACGAATCATCTCTGCAGCACTCCACCAATCAGGCATTTATGGTAGAGTGGTCAGATGGAAGCCACTCCTCAGTAAAAGGCACATGACAGCCCGCTTCGAGTTTGCCAAAAGGCACCTAAAGACTCTCAGACCATGACAAACAAGATTCTCTGGTCTGATGAAACCAAGATTAAACTCTTGGCCTGAATGCCAAGTATCACATCTGGAGGAAACCTGGCACCATCCCTATGGTGAAGCATGGTGGTGGCAGCATCATGCTGTGGGGATGTTTTTCAGCGGCAGGGACTGGGAGATTAGTCAGGATTGAGGCAAAGATGAACGGAGCAAAGTACAGAGAGATCCTTGATGAAAACCTGCTCCAGAGCCCTCAGGACCTGACTGGGGCGAAGGTTCACCTTTCAACAGGACAACGACACTAAGCACACAGCCAAGACAACATAGGAGTGGCTTCGGGTCCAGTCTCTGAATGTCCTTGAATGGCCCAACCAGAGTCTGAACCCGATCAAACATCTCTGGAGAGACCTGAAAATAGTTGTGCAGCAACGCTCCCCATCCAACCTGATAGAGCTTGAGTAGATCTGCAGAGAAGAATGGGAGAAACTCCCCAAATACAGGTCTGCCAAGCTTGTAGCGTCATACCCAAGAAGACTCGAGGCTGTAATTGCTGCCAAAGGTGCTTCAACAAAGTACAGAGAAAAGGGTCTGAATACTTATGTAAATGTGATATTTCAGTGTTTTATTATGAATTAATAAGCAAACATTTCTACAAAACAGTTTTTGCCTTGTCATTATGGGGTATTGTGTGTAGATTCATGAAAAAAAAAAATGTTTAATCAATTTTAGAATAAGCCTGTAACCTAACAAAATGTGGAAAAAGTCAAGAGATCAGAATAATTTACAAAGGCCCTGTTCCTGTCAGCAACCACAGCTAATGAAGTCACTGAAACCCTAAACAAGGAGTTGCAGTCAGTTTTGGAATGGTTGGCCAGTAATAAACTGGTCCTGAACATCTCTAAATCTAAGAGAATTGTATTTGGTACAAATCATTCCCTAAGCACTAGACTTCAGCTGAATCTGGTAATGAATGGTGTGGCTGTTGAACAAGTTGAAGAGACTAAATTACTTGGTGTTACCTTAGATTGTAAACTGTTATGGTCAAAACACAGATTCAATGGTTGTAAATCTGGGGAGAGGTCTGTCTATAATAAAGAGATGCTCTGCTTTTTTTGACACCACACTCCACAAAGCAAGTCCTTCAGGCTCTAGTTTGGTCTCATCTTAATTATTATGGTCAAGTGTTACAAAGAAAAAACAAGTTCAGCTGCAGCAGGCCCAGAACAGATCGGCAGGTATTGCTCTTCATTGTAATCAGAGGGCTCATATAAATACAATGCTGCCAGTCTCCCTTGCCTAAGAGTTGAGAGACTGACTGCATCACTTCTTCTTCTTATAAGAAACATTCATGTGTTGAAAATGCCATATTGTTAGAATAGTCAGCTTACAGACTGCTCTGACACACTTACCCCACCAGCCATGCCACTAGGGATCTTTTCACAGTCCCCAAATACAGAGCAAATTCAAGAAAGCGTACAGTACTATATAGAGCCATGATTGCATGGAACTTTCTTCAATTGCATATTGCTCAAAAAGGAACAGCAAACCATATAAAAAACTGATAAAGCAACACCTCACGGCACAATGCCTCTCCACCATTTGACCTAGATAGTTTGTATCTATTGATACTGTAATGTAGGCTGTGTGTGCCGTTTTTAAAGGTATGTAGTCCTTGAGCTGTTCTTGTCTATTAATGTTCTGTAATATGTCATGTTTCATGTTTTGTGTGGACCCCAGGAAGAGTAGCTGCTGCTATCGCAACAGCTAATGGGGATCCTAATAAAAAACGGAAAACTCAACATTAACTAGATTTCAATCGATAGAGAATGTTTCCTACTTTATCTGATATTTTGGAATTCTCCTGGCTTACCTTTTCCTTTGCAAATGCACACATACACAATACACGATACACGATACAACATCTAAATTCTGAACTCATGCCAGTAATTAATATGAAACCACTCCTAACAAAGCTCACTTAGGTTACTGGAGGTAATTTATGGTCTTCCTATCGATCTAAGCACAAATTATGGTTAGTCACTTTTCAGTCACAAACCATTGTGCTGGAGATTGGACAGCTTTTATAATGATGCATTACTTTTGACTAGGGCCCACAGGACTCTGGACAAAGGTAGTCCATTATACAGGTAATAGGGTGTTATTTGAGATGCATCATTCTGAAAGACGTGCTTGAGGTTGGACAATGGTTTGTGACTAAAAAGTGACAGTCCAGGGCTGTTCTGACCCGGAGTCCTATTAGAAACAGATTGCCTGCACCCTGCTCTGCATCTGGGGGGGTCGATCAGCCATGTGAATCCATTTATGGAAACAAATGGCCTTTCCCTCATTTTCCCATGAGTGAGATTTGGAGCGGTGTTCTACCTTTCCCACGGTAATCCCGCCTATTTAAATAGTGATTTTGTAACAATAGTAAGTTATATGATGTGAGGTTCACAGGTCCTTTCCTTTTCTCTTGCCTAAAATTGGCTTGATTCTATTTCTCTTACAGACAGACACACACGGCTGTGACAAGTCATTGAGGTCAAGAGTGTATTACGGAGTTCTTATATCCGCAGATAAGCTCTAGACCCTGTAATGAGATGGAGTCTGAGTACAGAAACATGTTCCCAGCCACTGTATCTCTACTCCAAGCCAAAGGGCATATTGCTGAAATCAGTTTCCTGAATGAGTTGGGACTTATTTCACTTTGGGTAAAAGTTTAACATAATCACAGATCTAGGATTATTTTACCCGTCTCAAATCTTAACCTCAATCATTAGGTGGTAAACACATAACTGAGTTTGGATCACGATGTCCTCCTGTCCTCTTGGATCACGATATTACTCCTGATCTGGGTCAGTGCTAAAAACTGACCCAGATCTAATCTGATTTCAGATTAGAAATATATAATTGCTTATGGATCTCAGTTCAAGACAGTGTGGCAAAACAATGGTCATTAGTCTAATCAAATTGTATTTGTCACATGTGCCGGATACAATAGGAAATGCTTACCGTGAAATGCTCACATAGAATCTAGATGTGTAATGCCTGATCTATAGTATAGGGCCAAACTGAACCATTCTCTGCTACGGTGGATGCGCAACCGGGCCAGCCCAGTACAGCTTGGCTTGGCTCTATAGTGTGAATCAGGCACAGCAGTACTGGGCCTGAGAATACCGTTTTGTGGTATCCAATTGGTAGTTACAGTCGTGTCCCATCGCTGCAACTCCAGTACGGACTTGGGAGAGGGGAAGGTCGAGAGCCGTGTGTCCTCCGAAACACAACCCAGCCAAGCCACATTGCTTCTTGACACAACCCCAGCTTAACCCGGAAGCCAGCCGCACCAATGTGTCGGAGGAAACATCATACACCTGGCGACCGTGTCAGCGTGCACTGCCCCTTGGCCCGCCAAAGGAGTCGCTAGAGCGCGATAGGACAAGAACATCCCTGCCGGCCAAACCCTCCCCTAACCCGGACGACGCTGGGCCAATTGTGCACCGCCCCATGGGTCTCCCGGTCGCGGCCGGCTGAGACAGAGCCTGGACTCAAACCAGGATCTCTAGTGGCACAGCTAGCACTGAGATGCATTGCATTAGATTGGCAGGATGAACCCTTTAACTTCTCTAGGGTATGTCACTAGAGTGCGAGCATCCAGTGAGATTGCAGAGCGCCAAATTCAAATACAGAAATACTCATTATAAAAATTCAGAAAAGATACAACTATTTTACATAGGTTTAAAGATGAACTTCTTGTGAATCCAACCACGGTGTCAGATTCAGATTTAGATTTACGGCGAAAGCATACCTTACGATTATTTAAGAACATCGCCCAGCAGACAAATCATTACAAACAGTAACCAGCCAAGTAGAAGAGTTACACAAGTCAGAAATATAGATTAAATTAATCACTTACCATTGATGATCTTCATATGGTTGCACTCCTTTTGTTCGATAAAGTCTCTCTTTATATCCAAAAACCTCTGTTTAGTTCACGCATTTTATTCAGTAATCCACAGGTTCGAACGCAGTCACAACAGACAGACAATAAATCCAAATTGTGTCCGTAAAGTTCATAGAAACATGTCAAACGATGTTTATATTCAATCCTCAGGTTGTTTTTAGCCAAAATAATTGATAATATCTCAACCGGACAATAACGTTGTCAATATAAAAGGTAAACAAGAAAGGCACTCTCTCGGTCACACGCATGAAAAAGCTCTGTGACACGGCAGGGTCCACTCATTCAGACTGGTCTTACTCCCTCATTTTTCAGAATACAAGCCTGAAACAATTTCTAAAGACTGTTGACATCTAGTGGAAGGCATAGGAACTGCAAATTGAGTCCTAAGTCAATGGATACTGGAATGGCATTGAATAAAAAACTACAAAACCCCCCAAAAAATGACTTCCTGAATGGATTTTTATCAGGTGTTCACCTGCCAAATCAGTTCTGTTATACTCACAGACACTATTTTAACAGTTTTGGAAACTTTCGAGTGTTTTCTATCC
Organism: Oncorhynchus nerka; assembly: GCF_034236695.1. Classification (NCBI taxonomy): domain Eukaryota; kingdom Metazoa; phylum Chordata; class Actinopteri; order Salmoniformes; family Salmonidae; genus Oncorhynchus; species Oncorhynchus nerka. The sequence goes on from NC_088405.1 coordinate 17,450,486, forward strand.
AAATCTACCAATTATATGCATATCCTATCTTCTGGACCTGAGTGGAAGGCAGTTTAATTTGGGCACGCTTTTCATACAAAATTCCAAATACTGCCCCCTACCCTAGAGAAGTTAAAGAAACACCATCTCCATATCAAGGTGTGCTGTAATATGTTCTCCTTTTGACTTCTCTGCCCTCCTCATCAGAATGAATAATAGAGCGAGGTCTTAAATTCCTCATGTTAAAGGGATCATTTGGGATGTTGTCCATTTATCTACTTTCCCAAACAGATTAACTTCTTGCGTCGAGCCAACCCGGATCCGGGATCATGACTACAGCCTCAAACTCAAAAATGAAAAATGAAAAAATGAAATCAATATGCTAGCTCTCATGCTTAGCCTTTTGTTAACAACACTGTCATCTCAGATTTTCAAAAATATGCTTCTCTACCATAGCAAAACTAGCATTTAGCATTTAGCGTTAGCATTTAGCGTTAGCATCACCAGGCAACATTTTCACAAAAACCAGCAAAAACATTCAATAAATAATTTACCTTTGAAGAACTTCGGATGTTTTCAATGAGGAGACTCTCAGTTAGATAGCAAATGTTCAGTTTTCCTGAAAGATTATTTGTGCAGGAGAAATCGGTCCGTTTTCTGCGTCATGTTTGGCTACCAAAAAAACCCGAAAATTCAGTTATAAAAACGCCAAACTTTTTCCAAAATAACTCCATAATATCGACTGAAACATGGCAAACGTTGTTTAGAATCAATCCTCAAGGTGTTTTTCTACATATCTCTTCAATGATGTATCGTTCCTGGAAGTGTGCTTCTCCGTCTGTATCACATGGTAAAATGATTGCCACTGAGAATTACGCACCAACTTAGACAAAGGACACCGGACGGGCCCCTGGCAAATGTAGTCTCTTATGGCCAATCTTCCAATGATATGCCTACAAATACGTCACAATGCTGCAGACATCTTGGACGAACGGCAGAGAGCATAAGCTCGTTCACAGCACATTCACAGCCATATAAGGAGACGATAGTAAAACAGAGCTTCAAAAATTCAGCTCATTTCCTGTTTGAGGTTACATCTTGGTTTCGCCTGTAGCATCATTTCTGGGGGCACTCACAGATAATATCTTTGCAGTTTTGAAAACGTCAGAGTGTTTTCTTTCCAAAGCTGCCAATTATATGCATAGTCGAGCATCTTTTCATGACAAAATATTGCGCTTAAAACGGGCACGTTTTTTTATCCAATAATGACATAGCGCCCCCATAGGTTGAAGAGGTTAACTCATTGATACTATTTTTATGTCTGCGTGCAGTATGAAGGAAGTTGCTAGTTAGCATTAGCGCAATGACTGGAAGTTTTTGGTAACTGCTAGCATGCTGATAGATCCCATATTTCCAGTCTTTGCGCTAACACTAGTTAATATTGGCTTTCAAAACTACCTTTAACTTATTTCATACTGGATGCAGAGACATAAAAATGGTATCCATGAATTCATCAGACTCTGGGGAAGTAGAGAAAGGGCTGCATTGCCAAAATCACAAAGTAACCCTGTAAAAAAAGCCAGCTTGTTGCACATCAGGTGGGTCTGGGCAGAGGAAGTGGGTCTGGGTGGGTCTGGGCAGGGGAAGTTCTATGTGGCATGAATCAGTTAATGATTTTGTATTCTATTTAACAATGAAATACATTTCCAGTCTCTGAAAAGGAGTGTACTACATAGGGAATAGGGAACCATTTCAAATTTTCTTAAAAATCCTATAATTCACAGAATATAGGATCTCCCTGGCCTACTGTCAATGTCTGAAATGTAGAGTACTACTTCTGTCACCCTGTTCGCTATATAGTTCCTATACATTGTGTTTTGTTGATGCTTGTGGACTGGTGATATCAACTTCCCTCCTTGGGAACATTTAGGTTCTACTGCAATACTACTAAGTACTGCACTATTAAAGACCAGAGCCCAACACCCTGTTCCCCATCGTGCACATATTTTGACCAGTGCCCTAGTAACTAAGCCTTGACTGAGTCAGAACGACCCATAAGGAAGGAGCCTATCTCCTGTTTCTGTAGCGTGTGGCAGCTGGATGTACAAGTGCCCCCCCTGGATAATGATGCTAGTCTGTTGCAGGGCATTAACCCCAATCAATATCCCTAATGCCGAGTGCCAAGCAGAAGAATCGGGTCCCATTTTTAGTCTTTGGTATGACTTGACCAGGGATCGAAACACCAACTTTTCAATCTCAGAGCAGACACTAACAAGGCCACTGAGTTGGTCACCTAGTAGCTAGTGAACTAGGATAACTGGAGAACACCTGTCAGAGCCCATTGCGTAGGCAATCATCCTCTTATATCCCAGAACGTTCAGAGAGACATTTTTAGAAGGGAAGAGGCATGTGGACGACAGAAGGTCCCTTTAGTACTGTTGTGCTTGAAGAACAGGATGCCTCTGGATTGTACTGAGTACAAAACAAAATACTTACAAGACCTCTCAAAGGAGGGTGATAAGGGTAGGCTGAGGGAAAGAGGTTTGCTAAGTAAAGTAGTGATAAGGGGGTATGCTAAGTACAGTAGTGATAAGGAGGTATGCTAAGTACAGTAGTGATAAGGAGGTATGCTAACTACAGTAGTGATAAGGGGGTATGCTAAGTACAGTAGTGATAAGGAGGTATGCTAAGTACAGTAGTGATAAGGAGGTATGCTAAGTACAGTAGTGATAAGGAGGTATGCTAAGTACAGTAGTGATAAGGGGGTATGCTAAGTACAGTAGTGATAAGGAGGTATGCTAAGTACAGTAGTGATAAGGAGGTATGCTAGGTACAGTAGTGATAAGGAGGTATGCTAAGTACAGTAGTGATAAGGAGGTATGCTAAGTACAGTAGTGATAAGGAGGTATGCTAAGTACAGTAGTGATGAGGTACAGTAATATAATATGCTATTTAGCAGAAACTTTGGGTGGCCCTGGGAATTTAACCAACAATCCTGGCTTTGCAAGCGCCATGCTCTCCCAACCGAGAAAGTACAGCAGATATATGGACGGATATTACAATTCACGTGCCGTTATCACGTAAAATGAACATGTGAACGTCTTGAGCTACGTCCAAACGTATGATAACTGCTGAACTTGTAATGGTTACGTTCACATTAGGCATTTATGTTCCAGTCATTTCTCTTCACAGACAACTGACCAGTTCTTGTATAAAAAAAAACACACTACTCATTCAAACATGTTAGCAAACACATGACTGTTTACTGTTACGTTTTCTGCAACAGTTGTGCAATTAGTAAATGATACAAAATCATGTTTTTTATGGCAATTGGCAGCCACAAAGTGGAATTCTATATGACCGCCGCCCTCCTGCATTACCATAAAGTATAGCCGACAAACAAAAATTATACAATTTGCATACTTATGTGAAAGCTGCACTTGTGAAGGTGGTAAATGACATTTTAATGTCATCAGACCGAGGCTCTGCATCTGTCCTTGTGCTCCTAGACCTTAGTGCTGATTTTGATACCATCGATCACCACATTCTTTTGGAGAGATTGGAAACCCAAATTGGTCTACACGGACAAGTTCTGGCCTGGTTTAGATCTTATCTGTCAGAAAGATATCAGTTTGTCTCTGTGAATGGTTTGTCCTCTGACAAATCAACTGTAAATTTCGGTGTTCCTCAAGGTTCCGTTTTAGGACCACTATTGTTTGCACTATATATTTTACCTCTTGGGGATGTCATTCGAAAACATAATGTTAACTTTCACTGCTATGCAGATGACACACAGCTGTACATTTCAATGAAACATGATGAAGCCCCAAAATTGCCCTCGCTAGAAGCCTGTGTTTCAGACATAAGGAAGTGGATGGCTGCAAACATTCTACTTTTAAACTCGGACAAAACAGAGATGCTTGTTCTAGGTCCCAAGAAACAAAGAGATCTTCTGTTGAATCTGACAATTAATCTTGATGGTTGTACAGTCGTCTCAAATAAAACTGTGAAGGACCTTGGCGTTACTCTGGACCCTGATCTCTCTTTTGACGAACATATCAAGACTGTTTCAAGGACAGCTTTTTTCCCTAAGTAACATTGCAAAAATCAGAAGCTTTCTGTCTGCTAGAATCCTGACTAGAACCCAAAAATGTGATTATATTACTCCAGTGCCAGCCTCCCTACACTGGCTTCCTGTTAAGGCAAGGGCTGATTTCAAGGTTTCACTGCTAACCTACAAAGCATTACATGGGCTTGCGCCTACCTATCTTTCTGATTTGGTCCTGCCATACATACCTACACGTACGCTACGGTCACAAGATGCAGGCCTCCTAATTGTCCCTAGAATTTCTAAGCAAACAGCTGGAGGCAGGGCCTTCTCCTATTGAGCTCCATTTTTATGGAATGGTCTGCCTACCCATGTGAGAGACGCAGACTCGTTCTCAACCTTTAAGTCTTTACTGAAGACTCATCTCTTCAGTGGGTCATATGATTGAGTGTAGTCTGGCCCAGGAGTGTGAAGGTGAACGGAAAGGCTCTGGAGCAACGAACCGCCCTTGCTGTCTCTGCCTGGCCGGTTCCCCTCTCTTCACTGGGATTCTCTGCCTCTAACCCTATTACAGGGGCTGAGTCACTGGCTTACTGGTGCTCTTTCATGCCGTCCCTAGGAGGGGTGCGTCACTTGAGTGGGTTGAGTAACTGACGTGATCTTCCTGTCTGGGTTGGCGCCTCCCCCTTGGGTTGTGCCGTGGCGGAGATCTTTGTGGACTATACTCAGCCTTGTCTCAGGATGGTAAGTTGGTGGTTGAAGATATCCCTCTAGTGGTGTGGGGGCTGTGCTTTGGCAAAGTAGGTGGGGTTATATCCTTCCTGTTTGGTCCTGTCCGGAGGTATCATCAGATGGGGCCACAGTGTCTCCTGACCCCTCCCGTCTCAGCCTCCAGTATTTATGCTGCAGTAGTTTGTGTCGGGGGGCTAGGGTCAGTCTGTTATATCTAGAGTACTTCTGTCTTATTCGGTGTCCTGTGTGAATTTAAGTATGCTCTCTCTAATTCTCTCTTTCTCTTGGAGGACCTGAGCCCTAGGACCATGCGTCAGGACTACCTGGCATGATGACTACTTGCTGTCCCCAGTCCACCTGGCCATGCTGCTGCTCCAGTTTCAACTGTTCTGCCTGCGGCTATGGAATCCTGACCTGTTCACCGGACGTACTACCTGTCCCAGACCTGCTGTTTTCAACTCTCTAGAGACAGTAGGAGTGATAGAGAAACTCTTAATGATCAGCAATGAAAAGCCAACTGACATTTACTCCTGAGGTGCTGACATGCTGCACCCTCGACAACTACTGTGATTATTATTATTTGACCATGCTGGTCATTTATGAACATTTGAACATCTTGGCCATGTTCTGTTATAATCTCCACCCGGCACAGCCAGAAGAGGACTGGCCAACCTTCATAGCCTGGTTCCTCTCTAGGTTTCTTCCTAGGTTTTGGTCTTTCTGGGGAGTTTTTCCTAGTCACCGTGCTTCTACACCTGCATTGCTTGCTGTTTGGGATTTTAGGCTTTCTGTACAGCACTTTGAGATATCAGCTGATGTACGAAGGGCTATATAAATACATTTGATTTGATAGCTAATCTTGAATTAACATGTAAGTAATCTGTTTTCTACACTGAACAAAAATAAACGCAACATGCAAGATTTTACTGAGTTACAATTCACAAGGAAATCAGCCAATTAAAATACATTTGTTAGGTCCTAATCTATGGATTTTACATGACTGGGAATACAGATATGTATCTGTTGGCCACAGATATCTTTTTTTTTTTTAAAGTAGGGGCTGGATCAGAAAACCAGTCCGTATCTGATGTGACCAACATTTGCCTCATCCTTCGCATAGAGTTGATCAGGCCTGTGGAATCTTGTCCCACTCCTCAATGGCTGTGCGAAGTTGCTGGATATTGGCGGGAACTGGAACACACTGCCGTACACGTCAATCCAGAGCATCCCAAACATGTTCAATGGGTGACATGTCTGGTGAGTATGCAGGCCATGGAAGAACTGGGACATGTCTGGTGAGTATGCAGGCCAACAATTGTGTACAGATCAGGGGACGCAAACTGCTGAGGGCTCAAAAAGGTGACACGCAAAACATGCAAAAAAATCCATGTTAGGGGGAAATGCAGGTTAACTAATTAAACAACAAAGAATATGATCTACATGATCAGTCTCTGTGTGTAAAATAAAAAGTGGTTAATGTGAACCTAACTTACAGCTAAAAAATGTAAAGCAAGCAATCCAATGTTATTTGTTGTCTAGACTTTACTGCAAATGACACTCAGGTCTTGAGAAAAAAACAATACACAAATATTTCAGTTAGCCATGACAGCCTTTATAATAGAACACTTGTGACCTCACACATAAATATTGCACTTGGGGAAAAAAAACAAAGTAGAAATAGAATGAAACAGGCATTATATTTTTGCTCTATTATAGTGTCCACTATAGACGGCAGGGTAGCCTAGTGGTTAGAGTGTTGGACTAGTAACCGGAAGGTTGCAAGTTCAAACCCCCGAGCTGACAAGGTACAAATCTGTCGTTCTGCCCCTGAACAGGCAGTTAACCCACTGTTCCTAGGCCGTCATTGAAAATAAGAATTTGTTCTTAACTGACTTGCCTGGTTAAATAAAGGTTAAATAAAAATAAAAAGACGATCATGTTCGCAAGGTACGTGTGCAAAAACTCCATTCACTGAATTTAAAAAAAGTATAATCCCCATCACACACACGTGTTACTGTCAAATTCAACACAACAAAAACAATGTCTTTGGCCACACTGCACATTATTCAAATTGGACACTTTCTGCCTGTGGACATCTGTTCTGCGAAAGAGGGAAAGTGTGTGGTGTTCCTTTCAGCTCTATAGTGGCACCAGCTTAAGCCAGGCCCAGCACCAGCTACACTTGATCCCTGAATCCACTTGTTTAAAAAGCAACACCTAATTCTCTCAAGTCTAAAAAATTAACCATATACTGTAGAGAGAAAACATTAGCTAGTGGTTAGTTCGTTAACATTTCACACAGATTGCCGGGGTCCGTAAGCAACTTGAGTCGTATACCAGTTAATAGTATGGTGAATTGGTGAGGTTACTAATGTTAGCTCATCTGATGTTGTAACGTTAGCTATCTGACTTTATTAGCAAGCTAATTTTCACACCATAAACTAAATTATTTGATCAGATAAATTGGCAAATTATGCTCAACATTTATCTGGCTATCTAACAGGGAATTCGATCCAGCTAGCAAGATACTTAAAAATGCTAATACTTGTTCCACCACACTTTCTCCCTCAACTCAAACTTTCCAAATGCCAGTAGTTTTTTGGTTACAGCTCATGAGGTACACTTCCATCACCTTCTCATCCCCGTCTCCGTGGTCAGGCTTCTCACCTAACGTTACCTCTTCGTTATTGTTCAGGGGACGCCCTGCTGTAACTGGCAAGCTGACTTTCCAGAACGCGCACTGATGCTGTAGTAAATTGGTTGTCTCTTCTTTCTTCAGGTCACGTGTAGCGCTGCATTCTATTATGTTAATGAATGGCTGGGCCTTGGATACAGCCAGTATTGCTCCAAACGCGCAGCACTCGTTCACTTACAGCCAGTATTAATCCAAACCCCTTGTGTTTGTTGTCCATAGCTTTTGCCTGCTCATACCATAACCTTACCGCCAACATGGGGCGCTCTGTTCACAATGTTGACATCAGCAAACAGCTCATCCACATGGATTAATCGATTCATCCGTGAAGAACACCCTTCTCCAGTGTACCAGTGACCATCGAAGGTGAGCAGTTGCCCACTGAAGTCAGTTAAGACACCAAACTGCAGTCAGGTCAAAACCCTGGTGAGGAAGACGAGCATGCTGATGAGCTTCCCTGAAACGATTTCTGACAGTTTGTGCATAAAATCTTTTGGTTGTGCAAACCCACAGTTTCATCAATTGTCTACGTGGCTGATCTCAGATGATCCTGCAGGTGAAGAAGCCGGATGTTGGAGGTCCTGGGCTGGTGTGGTTACATGTGGTCTGTGGTTGAGGAGGTCCTGGGTGGCGTGGTTACATGTGGTCTGCGGTTGAGGAGGTCCTGGGCTGGTGTGGTTACATGTGGTCTGCGGTTGAGGAGGTCCTGGGCTGGCGTGGTCTACGATTGTGAAGCTGGTCGGACATACTGCCAAACTCTCTAAAAAAACATGTGGCAGCTTATGGTAGAGAAATTAATTCCTCTGGCAACATTTCTGGTGGACATTCCTGCAGTCAGCATGCCAATTGCAAGCTCCCTCAAAACATGAGACATCTGTGGCATTGTGTGACCAAACTGCACAATTTAGAGTGTCCTTTTATTGTCCCCAGCACAAGGTGCACCTGTGTAATGATCATGCTGTTTAATCAGCTTCTTGATATGCCACACCTGTCAGGTAGATGGATTATCCTTGCAAATGAAAAATGCTCACTAACAGGGATTTAAACAAATATGTGTGCGCAATGAGAGAAATAATATTTTTGTGCATATGAAACATTTCTGGGATCTTTTATTTCAGCTCATGAAACATGGGACCAACATTTTACATGTTGCGTTTACATTTTTGTTCAGTGTAGTTTCTCATCAACGGGAAGTGTTATACCCTTTAGTAAAATACGTGTTGTAAAGGTGATGCCAGTATGTACAGTTCCAGTCACAAGTTCACACACCTACTCATTCAATGGTTTTTCTTAATGTTTTAAAATGTTCAACATCGTAGAATAATAGCATAGCCATCAAAACTCTGAATCAACACATATGGAATCATGTAGTAACCAAAAAAAGTGTTAATAAGGATAGGGGTCAGTATTCGGAAGTTCGGATGACTGACGTGCCCAATGTAAACTGCCTGTTAGTCAGGCCCAGAAGCTAGGATATGCATATAATTGAATAGAAAACTCTGAAGTTTCTAAAACTGTTAAAATAAGGTCAGTGAGTGTAACAGACAGGGCGCGCACCTCGTTATTTATCTCCGGTATTGAACACACTATTCTCAGTCTTAAATTGTATAGATTATTTACATATTCGGGTACCTGCGGATTGATTAGAAACGTTGTTTGACTTTAGACTTATTTATTGTTTAAGTTGATTGGTAACCTTTGGGATTCCTTTGTATGCATTTTGAACGAGTGGAACAGGTGGATTACTGAATCAAACAAGCCATCTAAACACACTTTTTGGGGATATAAAAGGACTTGATTGAACAAAACGACCATTTGTTGTGTAGCTGGGACCCTTGGGATTGCAAACAGAGGAAGATCTTCAAAAGGTAAGTGATTTATTTTAAATGCTATTTCTGACTTTTGTGACGCCTCTGCTGGTTTGGAAAATGTTTTTAATGCTTTTGTATGTGGGGAGATGTCCTCAGATTATTTATTATTATTTCTTAGATAATCGCATGGTATGCTTTTGCCGTAAAACCTTTTTGAAATCTGACAAAGCGGCTGGATTAAGAAGTAGTTAAGCTTTTAAATGATGTATGACACTTGTATTTTCATGAATGTTTAATATTACTATTTTTGTATTTTGAATTTCACGCTCTGCAATTTCACCGGATGTTGTCGAAGGGGGCACTAGCGGCACGTCAAGGCCAAAGTTAAACAAATCAAAATATATTTTAAGTAGCCACACTTTTGGCATTCTCTCAACCAGCTTCATGAGGTAGTCACCTGGAATGCATTTCAATTAACATGTGTGCCTTGTTAAAAGTTCATTTGTGGAATTTCTTTCCTTCTTAATGCGTTTGAGACAATCAGTTGTGTTCTGACAAGGTAGGGTTGGTATACAGAAGATAGTATGGACTTTTACCATATTTCAGCTGTTATTGCCATAGTCATATGAAAAGACAAACGACATGGTCAGTCAATCCTGAAAATGTCAAGAACTTTTAAAGTTTCTTCAAGTGCAGTCGCAAAAACCATCAAGCGCAGTGGCAAAAACCATCAAGCGCTATGATGAAACTGGCTCTCGAGGATTGCCACAGGAATGGAAGACCCAGAGTTCCCTCTGCTGCAGAGGATAAGCTCATTAGCGTTACCAGTCTCAGAAATTACAGCCCAAATAAATGCTTCAGAGTTGAAGTAACAGACACATCTCAACATCAACTGTTCAGAGGAGGCTGCGTGAATCAGGCCTTCATGGTCAAATGCTGCCAATAAAACACTACTAGAAGGAAACAAATAAAAACAAGACTGGCTTGGGCCAAGAAACACGAGCAATGGACATTTGACTGGTGGAAATCTGTCCATCGAGTCCAAATAGGAGATTTTGGTTCCAACCGCTGTGTCTTTGTAGGTGAACGGATGCATGTGTGGTTCCCTCCATGAAGCATGGAGGAGTTGGTGTGGTGGTGCATTGCTGGAGACCATGTCAGTGATTTATTGAGAATTCAAGGCATACTTAACCAGCATGGCAACCACAGCATTCTGTGGCCTCCGCATACACCCAACCGCAACCCAATTGAGATGATTTGGGATGAGTTGGACTGCAGAGTGAAGGAAAAGCAGTCGACAAATGCTCAGCATAATGTGGGAACTCCTTCAAGGCTGTTGGAAAAGCAATCCAGGTGTAGCTGGTTGAGAGAATGCAAAGCTGCCATCAAGGGAAAGGGGGGCTATTTAAAGAATCTAAAATATAGTTTGATTTGTTTAACACTTTTTTGGTTACTACATGATTCCATATGTGATATTTCATAGTTTTGATGTCTTCACTATTATTCTACAATGTAGAAAAAAGTACAAATAAAGAAAAACCCTTGAATGAGTAGGTGTCCAACCTTTTGACTGGTATTGTATATGCCCATAGAAGCAGGGGAAAGGAGAGATAGGTACTGGATATAAAAACATTATGATACAGTAAGACAACAAAAACACTTCATTACAAAACGAAAAACAGCAGCCTTCCCTCAAAAAAATGTCAAAGTCAAATATTGGTATATAAATATGATAATTCTAAAGTGCATCTCTCAAGACTGATCTGCAGTCCTATGTTTAGAAACAATCTGATAAAGCAAAAAATATAAAGATATAACATTATACGCTTGGAGTCATGCACTTCTGTTAAAACATGAAATAGACAGACATTCTGCTTTAAAAACTACAAATGTACATGCAATACTTTCCTGCTATGGATAACGATCAAGGTTACTGTATGAGGAAAAGCGGATGAACAGTTCGTTCACATTGTCCAGAGCGAAGGAAACAGCTAGCTACTAAAGTCAATTTGCTAATATTCTGTGTTCTCCGTTTTGTTCACATTTGGCGTTTTGAAGTCGTTAAGTCAATTTAAAAGCACACAGTGGTGATTATGTTCCTTCTTTCTTTTTGTTTTTAAATCATTCAGGTACATCTGTTATTTTCTCTCTCTTCATCCCTCCATCACAAAGAGGAAAGAGGAGTGCAGGGATAGAGGGGGGACATGGGGAGGGGCTCAGATCTTGGGCAGCTTGGGAGCGTTGACGATGGGGTTGGTTTCCTGGAGGAAGCGGCGTCCGGCGCTCTTGTAGTTGTACGTGCAGTCATGGGTCTCTGCATAGCGGTGGGTGGCGCAGAAGTTGTTACCACACCTGAGAAAAATAACACAACAGCCCTATTCAGACGGTATGGCTGTGACTGTTCCATTTTAAACCTCCCGAAGTTGGAGGGGATTTGAAAGTGTGATGATATAACAGATTTCTACTGAACAATAGTAATAAGTAGAACACCAATTGGTAACACTATACTGAAAGCCTGCAGCTACAGTGCATTTGGAAAGTATTCAGACCCCTTGATTTTGTCCACATTTTCATATGTCACAGCCTTATTGTAAAATTGATTAAATTGTTTTTCCCCTCAATCTACATACAACACCCCATAATAACAAAACACTTTACAAATGCAGTGTATATCTAGCTTTATTCAGACCTCTATCCCTTCTCCATCCCAGAGGAACTGAAATAGAGACAAAAAAAAGTGTGTGTGATGGTTCGTGCTAGGCAGCGAGGGCTAAGGAGTCATCCAAGGGCACAGTATTGAAAGTTGTTGCATCATCATTTCCAGTATTCCCCTTGACTGCTCTAGTCCTCTCCTCATCTCCTTTCCTTCATCCTAACTCATAACACCACGGGTGCACCATCTCCTTTCCTTCATCCTAACTCATAACACCACGGGTGCACCATCTCCTTTCCTTCATCCTAACTCATAACACCATGGGTGCACCATCTCCTTTCCCCTATCCTAACTCATAACACCATGGGTGCACCATCTCCTTTCCCCTAACTCATAACACCATGGGTGCACCATCTCCTTTCCTTCATTCTAACTCATAACACCATGGGTGCACCATCTCCTTTCTTTCATCCTAACTCATAACACCATGGGTGCACCATCTCCTTTCCTTCATCCTAACTCATAACACCATGGGTGCACCATCTCCTTTCCTTCATCCTAACACCATGGGATGGTGCATCTCATTGGTCTAAACTGGATTCCTCCCCTCAAGTTTAAAGTTTTAATGTCACATGCACAAGTACAGTGAAATGCCTTTCTTGCAAGAACTAAACCCAATAATACAGTAATCAATATCAATGTAGTACTAAAAATAACAAGGTAGAACAAAAACACACAAAGAAAAATAAGAACTAGAGAAAGTAAGCATACTATATACAGGGACCCCTTTCCTTTGTCTTTAACGCCTGGAGAAAAAATTGGGCACCCTCCACATTTAACTATGACTAGCTATATTTTCAGATCCGTTTTCAGATGAAGGGGAAACTACAGACTAGGGGCGTGTTACAACGCAACTGTCCTACTTTCAACCACACACACCAAGTGTAACACTATCACAGTTAGCGCCCAAGTACAATTAGTCCAAGTACAATTAGTCCAAGTACAATTAGAATCTTTAGCACACAGCGTGACTCCAACATCAGACGGTTAAGCGTTATGACCAGGAGTTTACACAGCTCCAGTTACTCTGTTGCGTCACCACCACACACTGTGTTCTCTAAGCAAGGACAAGGAGCGGGGAGAGGAAGGGAGGAGGAAAAGGAAGAGGGGAGATGGGGAAGAGATAATAGAGTTGTGGTGGTGGAGACTTAAGCCAGCATGTGATGTGATATCATGTTGATGACAAACTCCTAGACATGAACAATCCCCCTTCCCCAAAACCTGTGTAAATATTGGACTATATATTGTGCCTTCCTGTATTATACTTATGCTAAAACGTTTATTTTATTCCACTGAGACATTATCTTTATGTTCATATTATTATTATCGCATTGTCGAGAAGGAACCTGCAACTAAGCATTTTGTTGGACGGTAAATACCATGTGTATCCTGTACATGCTAGGAATGTACACGGCTACATTTTTTCAAAAAGACGTTAGTATTCATATGCCTCTAACACTGAAAAGACTGTCATTAAATTCAAATATCCATGTGACATACAAGGAAATACCATGACATTTCAAATAATGCATTTAATAAAACAAACATTTACATTTTTATGACGTGCATGGTGCGCCCTATAAACAAAAAGACGGGTAGCCAACTGGTAGCCTTCACAGTGTGTAGCTTGTTGTTAATGTTGGCCAATCAAAGTGGCAAAGAGGCTCAATGTGGAGCAAGTGGAGAAGGATGTTCACTAATGCAATGCAATATGGAATACATCTTTGGAATAAAAAGTTTGCAATTAGAAGGAGTAGGAGACAATGAGCAACCAGCAAGTAGGCTGTTTAATATGACTGGGGTTGAGAGAAAGCGCAGGATGTGCGCCTCAATTAGCCTGGCTAGCTTGGCTGGCTGGCTATCTATAGCTTCTCTAGGTTACAAGACATGCACTATTATATGGGATGATAAATAACATTGTGGCTGCTACTAGTCAGCAAGTCTTGGCTGTAGCCAAATTGCAATGGTGTCTCTCCCCATGTCTGCGCGCTACACACACACCTCCCAAATATAACATCCGGAGCCAGCTGCAGCAATAGCGCACCATCCTCTCTCCCTCACACAGCAATTCTCAGGTTAAAAAGTACTTAAAAAATAAATAAACCTGTTTTGAATATCCGATGAAGGATACTATACAATGTGAAATTATTTCAAACCCCCCAGCCCTAGTAAATACAACTAATAAAACGTCAAAGTTTAATTCCTGGCATACCTAGTAGTAGGACACACACACACACAATTGTTTTATGAAGTGGTTTGTGTGAGAAGTACAGGCAGGATGTGTGATAACCCATGTGGCGTTTCACCTCAAGTTACCCTACAGGTACATATATTCACTGTGTTAATGCAAGTTTTTTGGGACATGCTTACTAATTACAGATACTATATTATTGCTAATAGCATACCTAATAATCTGGACCATGCATTGGCTATATGCATGGTCCAATATGGTAAAGTTGCACTATGAAGAAATAGCTCCGCCATTTCCTGGTTGCTAAAACTATAATAGTTTGCCTAATTTCAGTTTATGTGACAAAATAAGCTAGTATAGAGAATCATTGTACCATCATTAACAAACAGTTGTTTCAGCTGGTTTGTCAAAACTGAAAGTAAAAGATGCAAAAACAACAAAAACTTACCAGGAAGCATAGAAATAGCAACACAGATCTACCCCTTCGTAGAATTGCTTAAAAGTAGAATGATAGATCTATAACTCACTTTTTATGTGAATTTGATCGGGTCGCCCAACAAGTTACATATTGACACTAAAATAATTTATTGGGATAATTTCTAGACGTGGAAATCATATTTTAGATGGTGTCAGCATCATTTCATTTTTATTCATTTGGAAGTATAATGTCCTTTTAAAAGTCACCAGAACTGAGCTTCTCAATCCTAGTACATACGACTAATGAAACTAACTCCTGGCATACCTAGGACTGGACAGACACAAAACAGACTAGATTGAAATACAATGATTAATGAGGGAGAGAGAGGCAGGTAGGGAGGGAGAATGATAGAAGAATTGAGAGGTGAACCTGCACTCGTAGCTGGTGGCCAGACCAGTCTTCTTGCCACAGAGGAAGCAGTGTTTAGATTTCTTCTTCATCTTTGCCAGTGGAACCTTGACTGAAGGCAGGTGATATGCAGGGGGGCCTGGAGGGAGGAGACCAGAATAAGAAGATAGAAAGAACATAACTGAGTAATCAGTTAATGCGGTGATATTAACATCAAATATGTCACTCTTAAATTATGTTTAGTTTCCTAACTATTACCAAGGTAACACATAAAAGAAGAGGCTCTCAACTGAATGTCCTCCCTTGGGTCCAGTGAGGGAATTGTGATCACAATCTTACACTCCTCGCAGCAGATAGAAATTATTCCCATGTTAATGACGTTTACGAGGGCCTCCCGAGTGGAGCAGGCACTGCATCTAAGGCACTGCATCGTGTCAAGAAGCAGTGCAAGCTCGGTTGGGATTCAGAGGACGCACGGCTCTCGACCTTCGCCTCTCCCGAGAACGTACGGGAGTTGAAGCGATGAGACAAGACTAACTACCAATTGGATACCACTAAATTAGGACGAAAAAGGGGTAATATATATATATATACACACAGTTGAAGTAATAAGTTGCCAAATACATTTAAACTCAGGATTTCCACAATTCCTGACACTTAATCCTAGTAAAAATTCCTAGTCTTAGGTCATTTTGGGTCACCAATTCATTTTAATGTGAAATGTCAAAATAATAGGAGAGAGAATGATTTAGTTCAGTTTTTACTTCTTTCATCACATTCACAGTGGGTCATAAGTTCACATACACTCAATTAGTATTTAGCAGCATTGCCTTTAAATTGTTTAACTTGGGTCAACCATTTTGGGTAGCCTTCCACAAGCTTCCCATAATAAGTTGGGTGAAATTTTGGCCCATTCCTCCTGACAGAGCTGGTGTATCTGAGTCAGGTTTGTAGGCCACTCCAATACCATGACTTTGTTGTCCTTAAGCCATTTTGCCACAACTTTGGACGTATGCTTGGGGTCATTGTCCATTTGGAAGACCCATTTGCGACCAAGCTTTAACTTCCTGACTGATGTCTTGAGATGTTGCTTCAATATATCCACCTAATTTCCTCCCTCATGATGCCATCTATTTTGTGAAGTGCACCAGTCCCTCCTGCAGCAAAGCACCACCACAACATGGTGCTGCCACCCCCATGCTTCACGGTTGGGATGGTGTTCTTCGGCTTGCAAGCATCCCCCTTTTTCCTCCAGACATAACGATGGTCATTATGGCCAAACAGTTCTATTTTTGTTTTATCAGACCAGAGGGAAAAAAATACGATCTTCGTCCCCATGTACAGTTGTAAACCGTAGTCTGGCTTTTTTTATGGTGGATTTGGAGCTGTGGCTTCTTCCTTGCTGAGCAGCCTTTCAGGTTATGTCGATATAGGACAAATTTGACTGTGAATATAGATTTTGTACCTTTTTCCTCCATCTTCACAGGGTCCTTTGCTGTTGTTTGTGGTGGTTGAAAAACGAGTTTGAATGATTCCAACCTAAGTGTATGTAAACTTCCGAACCTGAACTGTACACAAACAACTGTGCGGTTAAAATAGGCAAAGAACAAACACATACATTTCTTTCCACAGGGCCGTGGGGTGAGACAGAGATACAGCTTAAACCCTACCCTCTTCAAAATATATATCAACGAATTGGAGAGGGCACTAGAAAAGTCTGCAGCACCCGCTGTGAACGATCTGAGAGACAAGGCAAGAAGGACATTCTATGCCATCAAAAGGAACAGAAATTTGACATACCAATTAGGATCTGGCAAAAAAATAAAATACTTGAATCAGTTCTAGAACCCATTGCCCTTTAGGGTTGTGAGGTCTGGGGTCAGGTCACCAACAAAGACTTCACAAAATGGGACAAACACCAAATTGAGACTCTGCATGCAGAATTCAGCAAAAATATCAGTGTACAACTTATCAAAATCCAGAAAATATACGTTAAATTCTATAACCACCTAAAAGGAAGCGATTCCCAAACCTTCCATAACAAAGCCATCACCTACAGAGAGATGCACCTGGAGAAGAGTCCCCTAAGCAAGTTAGTCCTGGGGCTCTGTCCTGGGGCTCTGTTCACAAACATAACCCACAGAGCCCCAGGACAGCAACACAATTAGACCCAACCAAATCATGAGAAAACCAACAAATTATTACTTGACACATTGGAAAGTTTTTACTTTTTTTGAGCAAACTAGAATGCTATTTGGCCCTAAACAGAGAGTACACAGTGGCAGAATACCGGACCAGTGACTGACCCAAACTTAAGGAAAGCTTTGACTATGTACAGACTCAGTGAGCATAGCCTTGCTATTGAGAAAGGCCGACGTAGGCAGACATAGCTCTCAAGAGAAGGCGGGCTATGTGCACACTGCCCACAAAATGAGGTGGAAACTGAGCTGCACTTCCTAACCTCCTGCCCAATGTATGACCATATTAGAGACACATATTTCCCTCAGATTACATAGATCCACAAAGAACTCGAAAATAAACCTGATTTTGACAAACTCCCATATCTACTGGGTGAAATACCACAGTGTGTCATCACAGCAGCAAGACTGGTGACCTGTTGCCACAAGAAAAGGGCAACCAGTGAAGAACAAACACAATTGTAAATACAACCCATATTCATGTTTATTTATTTTCCCTTGTGTACCCTTAACCATTTGTACATTGTTACAACACTGTATATAGACATAATATCACATTTGTAATGTCTTTATTGTTTTGAACGTTCTGTATGTGTAATGTTTACTGTTTATTTTGATTGATTATTTCACTTTTTTTATATTATCTACCTCACTTGCATTGGCAATTTTAACACGTTTCCCATGCCTTATATATGAGACAGAGAGAGACAGACAGAGACAGAGAGAGACACAGAGACAGAGAGAGAGAGACAGACAGAGACAGAGAGAGACAGACAGAGACAGAGACAGAGAGAGAGAGACAGACAGAGAAAGAGAGAGCGAGAGACAGAGAGAGAGAGACAGACAGAGACAGAGAGAGACACAGAGACAGAGAGAGAGAGACAGACAGAGACAGAGAGAGCGAGAGACAGAGAGAGACACAGAGACAGAGACAGAGAGACAGACAGAGACAGACAGAGACAGAGAGAGACAGAGACAGACAGAGACAGAGAGAGCGAGAGACAGACAGAGACAGAGAGAGAGAGACAGACAGAGACAGAGAGACAGACAGAGACAGAGAGACAGACAGAGACAGAGAGAGCGAGAGACAGAGAGAGACACAGAGACAGAGAGAGAGAGACAGACAGAGACAGAGAGAGCGAGAGACACAGAGACAGAGAGAGAGAGACAGACAGAGACAGAGAGAGCGAGAGACAGAGAGAGACACAGAGACAGAGAGACAGACAGAGCGAGAGACAGAGAGCGAGAGTGCCAGAGAAAGTGAGAGCGCAAGACCAGGAGAGAGCAAGAATGAGAGAGAGACAGAAAAAGACAGACCGAGATATAGGGGTGAAGCCCAGGAGTAACAGGACCGATATAAACAGAGGTTAGTGTGACACAGCAGACAGGAGTATCTCCCAACCAGGTAGGCAATGGGCCATGAGATTGGATGTTATGTCCTCCTCACTAATCTGCTCTGATATACTATTACAGTATGTACTACACTGTTTCTGCTGCAGTCATTTAGCTGTGGCGCTGTGCCACAGCAAAATCACTGCTGCCACGCTCCCCCAAAAAATGGAATATGAAAATGAGTTGAGTTGAGTTGGATGAGTTGTAGGGGTTTAATGGCACAGGCAGGGAGCCCAGCCAACAGCGAGTTGCAGTAATCCAGACGGGAGATGACAAGTGCCTGGATTAGGACCTGCGCCGCTTCCTGTGTGAGGCAGGGTCGTACTCTGCGGATGTTGTAGAGCATGAACCTACAGGAACGAGCCACCGCCTTGATGTTAGTTGAGAACGACAGGGTGTTGTCCAGGATCACGCCAAGGTTCTTAGCGCTCTGGGAGGAGGACACGATGGAGTTGTCAACCGTGATGGCGAGATCATGGAACGGGCAGTCCTTCCCCGGGAGGAAGAGCAGCTCCGTCTTGCCGAGGTTCAGCTTGAGGTGGTGATCCGTCATCCACACTGATATGTCTGCCAGACATGCAGAGATGCGATTCGCCACCTGGTCATCAGAAGGGGGAAAGGAGAAGATTAATTGTGTGTCGTCTGCATAGCAATGATAGGAGAGACCATGTGAGGTTATGACAGAGCCAAGTGACTTGGTGTATAGCGAGAATAGGAGAGGGCCTAGAACAGAGCCCTGGGGGACACCAGTGGTGAGAGCGCGTGGTGAGGAGACAGATTCTCGCCACGCCACCTGGTAGGAGCGACCTGTCAGGTAGGACGCAATCCAAGCGTGGGCCGCGCCGGAGATGCCCAACTCGGAGAGGGTGGAGAGGAGGATCTGATGGTTCACAGTATCGAAGGCAGCCGATAGGTCTAGAAGGATGAGAGCAGAGGAGAGAGAGTTAGCTTTAGCAGTGCGGAGTGCCTCCGTGATACAGAGAAGAGCAGTCTCAGTTGAATGACTAGTCTTGAAACCTGACTGATTTGGATCAAGAAGGTCATTCTGAGAGAGATAGCGGGAGAGCTGGCCAAGGACGGCACGTTCAAGAGTTTTGGAGAGAAAAGAAAGAAGGGATACTGGTCTGTAGTTGTTGACATCGGAGGGATCGAGTGTAGGTTTTTTCAGAAGGGGTGCAACTCTCGCTCTCTTGAAGACGGGAGGGACGTAGCCAGCGGTCAGGGATGAGTTGATGAGCGAGGTGAGGTAAGGGAGAAGGTCACCGGAGATGGTCTGGAGAAGAGAGGAGGGGATAGGGTCAAGCGGGCAGGTTGTTGGGCGGCCGGCCGTCACAAGACGCGAGATGTCATCTGGAGAGAGAGGGAGAAAGAGGTCAGAGCACAGGGTAGGGCAGTGTGAGCAGAACCAGCGGTGTCGTTTGACTTAGCAAACGAGGATCGGATGTCGTCGACCTTCTTTTCAAAATGGTTGACGAAGTCATCTGCAGAGAGGGAGGAGGGGGAGGGGGAGGAGGATTCAAGAGGGAGGAGAAGGTGGCAAAGAGCTTCCTAGGGTTAGAGGCAGATGCTTGGAATTTAGAGTGGTAGAAAGTGGCTTTAGCAGCAGAGACAGAGGAGGAAAATGTAGAGAGGAGGGAGTGAAAGGATGCCAGGTCCGCAGGGAGGCGAGTTTTCCTCCATTTCCGCTCGGCTGCCCGGAGCCCTGTTCTGTGAGCTCGCAATGAGTCGTCGAGCCACGGAGCGGGAGGGGAGGACCGAGCCGGCCTGGAGGATAGGGGACATAGAGAGTCAAAGGATGCAGAAAGGGAGGAGAGGAGGGTTGAGGAGGCAGAATCAGGAGATAGGTTGGAGAAGGTTTGAGCAGAGGGAAGAGATGATAGGATGGAAGAGGAGAGAGTAGCGGGGAGAGAGAGCGAAGGTTGGGACGGCGCGATACCATCCGAGTAGGGGCAGTGTGGGAAGTGTTGGATGAGAGCGAGAGGGAAAAGGATACAAGGTAGTGGTCGGAGACTTGGAGGGGAGTTGCAATGAGGTTAGTGGAAGAACAGCATCTAGTAAAGATGAGGTCGAGCGTATTGCCTGCCTTGTGAGTAGGGGGGAAGGTGAGAGGGTGAGGTCAAAAGAGGAGAGGAGTGGAAAGAAGGAGGCAGAGAGGAATGAGTCAAAGGTAGACGTGGGGAGGTTAAAGTCGCCCAGAACTGTGAGAGGTGAGCCGTCCTCAGGAAAGGAGCTTATCAAGGCATCAAGCTCATTGATGAACTCTCCGAGGGAACCTGGAGGGCGATAAATGATAAGGATGTTAAGCTTGAAAGGGCTGGTAACTGTGACAGCATGGAATTCAAAGGAGGCGATAGACAGATGGGTAAGGGGAGAAAGAGAGAATGACCACTTGGGAGAGATGAGGATCCCGGTGCCACCACCCCGCTGACCAGAAGCTCTCGGGGTGTGCGAGAACACGTGGGCGGACGAAGAGAGAGCAGTAGGAGTAGCGGTGTTGTCTGTGGTGATCCATGTTTCCGTCAGTGCCAAGAAGTCGAGGGACTGGAGGGAGGCATAGGCTGCGATGAACTCTGCCTTGTTGGCCGCAGATCGGCAGTTCTGGTGTATCTATTGTCTGGTTTATCTATTTAGTTCAACCACAATATTTGTTGTATTATTTGTTATTTCTTTTCAGGTGGATTAAACTGAAATTGCAAACAACTTTCGATGGCTTGTTAAAAAAATAACTACACTTTGGAGATTATTTAGTTTTCAAATACCTGAAAGTGAACAGTTGTAATCTGACTAAAGGGACTAAGGCCATTCTTGAACATGGGGTTTCACCTCAAGTTACTCTACAGGTACATTATATTCACTGTGTGTTAATGCAAAAAAAAAATTGGGACATGCTTACTAAATACAGATACTATAGGCAACCCCATGCATCATACTATTTATTTTTAGCCACCATGCTGCAAGCATTTCACTACACCCACAATAACATCTGCTTAAATATGTGTATGCAGCCAATAAAATGTGATTGCATCAGTTGGGCTACATGTGATAATGCTTATTGCTAATAGCATACCTAATAATATGGACCGTATATAGGATATATGCATGGTCCAATATGTTAAAATTGCACTAAGAAGAAGAAATCACTCTGCAACCATTTCCTGGTTGCTAAAACTATAATAGTTTATGTGACAAAAATAAGCTGGTATAGTGTAGAGAATCATTGTACCATCATTAACAAACAGTTGTTTCAGCAGGTTTGTCAAAACTGAAAATAAAAGATACAAAAACAACACTTAACAGGAAGCATAGAAATAGCAACACAGTGCCTTGCGAAAGTATTCGGCCCCCTTGAACTTTGCGACCTTTTGCCACATTTCAGGCTTCAAACATAAAGATATAAAACTATTTTTTTTGTGAAGAATCAACAAGTGAAGTGGAACGACATTTATTGGATATTTCAAACTTTTTTAACAAATCAAAAAATGAAAAATTGGGCGTGCAAAATTATTCAGCCCCCTTAAGTTAATACTTTGTAGCGCCACCTTTTGCTGCGATTACAGCTGTAAGTCGCTTGGGGTATGTCTCTATCAGTTATGCATATCGAGAGACTGAAATTATTTCCCATTCCTCCTTGCAAAACAGCTCGAGCTCAGTGAGGTTGGATGGAGAGCATTTGTGAACAGCAGTTTTCAGTTCTTTCCACAGATTCTCGATTGGATCCAGGTCTGGACTTTGACTTGGCCATTCTAACACCTGGATATGTTTATTTTTGAACCATTCCATTGTAGATTTTGCTTTATGTTTTGGATCATTGTCTTGTTGGAAGACAAATCTCCGTCCCAGTCTCAGGTCTTTCGCAGACTCCATCAGGTTTTCTTCCAGAATGGTCCTGTATTTGGCACCATCCATCTTCCCATCAATTTTAACCATCTTCCCTGTCCCTGCTGAAGAAAAGCAGGCCCAAACCATGATGCTGCCACCACTATGTTTGACAGTGGGGATGGTGTGTTCAGGGTGATGCGCTGTGTTGCTTTTACGCCAAACATAACATTTTGCATTGTTGCCAAAAAGTTCAATTTTGGTTTCATCTGACCAGAGCACCTTCTTCCACATGTTTGGTGTGTCTCCCAGGTGGCTTTAAACGACACTTTTTATGGATATCTTTAAGAAATGGCTTTCTTCTTGCCACTCTTCCATAAAGGCCAGATTTGTGCAATATACGACTGATTGTTGTCCTATGGACAGAGTCTCCCACCTCAGCTGTAGATCTCTGCAGTTCATCCAGAGTGATCATGGGCCTCTTGGCTGCATCTCTGATCAGTCTTCTCCTTGTATGAGCTGAAAGTTTAGAGGGACGGCCAGGTCTTGGTAGATTTGCAGTGGTCTGATACTCCTTCCATTTCAATATTATCGCTTGCACAGTGCTCCTTGGGATGTTTAAAGCTTGGGAAATCTTTTTGTATCCAAATCCGGCTTTAAACTTCTTCACAACAGTATCTCAGACCTGCCTGGTGTGTTCCTTGTTCTTCATGATGCTCTCTGCGCTTTTAACGGACCTCTGAGACTATCACAGTGCAGGTGCATTTATACGGAGACTTGATTACACACAGGTGGATTGTATTTATCATCATTAGTCATTTAGGTCAACATTGGATCATTCAGAGATCCTCACTGAACTTCTGGAGAGAGTTTGCTGCACTGAAAGTAAAGGGGCTGAATCATTTTGCACGCCCAATTTTTCAGTTTTTGATTTGTTAAAAAAGTTTGAAATATCCAATAAATGTCGTTCCACTTCATGATTGTGTCCCACTTGTTGATTCTCCACAAAAAAATACAGTTTTATATCTTTACGTTTGAAGCCTGAAATTTGGCAAAAGGTCGCAAAGTTCAAGGGGGCCGAATACTTTCGCAAGGCACTGTACCACTTAGTAGACTTGCTTAAAAGTAGAAAGATAGATCTATAACTCACATTTTTTTATGTGAATTTTGTCAGGTCGCCCAACAACTTACACATTGCTACTTTAACATAATTTATTGGGATCATTTCTAGAGGTGGAAATTCTATTTTAGATGGTGTCAGCATCCTTTTAAATTCACCAGAACTGAGCTTCTCAGTCCTACATACAATTACTCTGAGGGAGACCCCAGACCCCCAAAACAAGGGGAGAGGGACCCCTCCTTGAACCGCACCTAGATGACCTTTACCCCCACTGCTACAAATGTTTCAAGAGGAAACACTGGTACGTTCTCAAAGGCCAGCCACACGAAGATGAGCTATTTGAAGAGAATCAGTTTGAGCAAAGTGAGACATAGAATCGCTCATCTTGATTACATAATGAGTTGTTATTTTGGATGCAAGGTCATTTGCAGATTAGTGATCTGTGCAGGCCGAGGTAGCCGATCTCAAAGATGTACTGCAAGCCTGTCCTTGGCTCATTGCATGGTGTGTATAGGTCATTGTGTGTGCACAAACGTGTGTGAACATGAGAATTCTCTCATTTACATAAGTTCACACACCCCTGAGTTAATACTTTGTCGAAGCACCTTTGGCGGCGATGACAGCTTTGATTCTTCTTGGGTATGTCTGTATCAGCTTTGCACATCTGGATTTGGGAATTTTCTCCCATTCTTCCTTGCAGATTTCCTCAAGCTCTGTTAAGTTTATTTTTTTATTTCACCTTTATTTAACCAGGTAGGCTAGTTGGGAACAAGTTCTCATTTGCAACAAAAACCTGGCCAAGATAAAGCAAAGCAGTTCGACACAAACACCACCACAGAGTTACACATGGAATAAACACACATAGAATCAATACTACAGTAGGAAAATCTATATACAGCATGTGCAAATGAGGTAGGATAAGAGAGCTAAGTCAATAAATAGGCCATGGTGGTGAAGTAATTACAATATAACAATTAAACACTGGAATGGTAGAATGTGCAGAAGATGAATGTGCAAGTTGAGATACTGGGGTGCAAAGGAGCAAGATAAATAAATACAGTATGGGGATAAGGTAGATTGGATGGGCTATTTACAGATGAGCTATGTACAGGTGCAGTGATCTGTGAGCTGCTCTGACAGCTGGTGCTTAAAGCTAGTGAAGGAGGTAAGAGTCTCCAGCTTCAGAGATTTTTGCAGTTCGTTCCAGTCATTGGCAGCAGAGAACTGGAAGGAAAAGTGGCCAAAGGAAGAATTGGCTTTGGGGTTGACCAGTGATATATACCTGCTGGAACGCATGCTACGGGTGGGTTCTGCTATGGTGACCAGTGAGCTGAGATGAGGTGGGGCTTCACCTAGCAGAGACTTGTAGATGACCTGGAGCCAGTGGGTTTGGCGACGAGTATGAAGCAAGTGCCAGCCAATGAGAGCGTACAGGTCGCAGTGGTGGGTAGTATATGGGGCTTTGTAGACAAAACGGATGGCACTGTGATAGACTGCATCCAATTTGCTGAGTAGAGTGTTGGAGGCTAGACGAGCGAGCAGGTGCTGGCAGCGATCGGTTGAAGAGCATGCATTTAGTTTTACTTGCATTTAAGAGCAGTTGGAGGCCACAGAAGGAGAGTTGTATGGCATTGAAGCTCGTCTGGAGGTTAGTTAACACAGTGTCCAAGGAGGGGCCAGAAGTATACAGAATGGTGTCGTCTGCGTAGAGATGGATCAGAGAATCACCAGCAGCAAGAGCAACATCATTGATGTATACAAAGAAGAGAGTCGGCCCGAGAATTGAACCCTGTGGCACCCCCATTGAGACTGCCATAGGTCCAGACAACAGGCCCTCCGATTTGACATACTGAACTCTATCGGACAAGTAGTTGATGAACCAGGCGAGGCAATCATTTGAGAAACCAAGGCTGTTGAATCTGCCAATAAGAATGTTGTGATTTACAGAATCGAAAGCCTTAGCCAGGTCGATGAATACGGCTGCACAGTAATGTCTCTTATTGATGGCGGTTTTGATATCGTTTAGGACCTTGAGCGTGGCTGAGGTGCACCCATGACCAAGTTAAATGGGGAGCGGTGGTGAACAGCAATCTTCAAATCTTTTCACACATTTTCAACGGGATTCATGTTTGGGCTTTGGCTGGGCCACTCAAGGACTTTCACATTCTTGTTCTGAAGCCATTCCAGCGTTGCTTTGGCTGTATGCTTGAGGTCATTGTCCTGTTGGAACGTAAATCGTCACCCCAGTCTGAAGTCATTTGCACTCCGAAGCAGGTTCTCATCAAGGATTTTCCTTCATTCATTCATTGTTCCCTCTATCCTTACCTGTCTCCCAGTCCCTGAAAAGCATCCCCATAGCATGATGCTGCCACCACTATGCTTTACGGTATGGATGGTGTTAACCAGGCACAACTCACCACCTGTCTTTCTCCAGACATAGCGCTTCGCATTCAGGATAAAGAGTTACATTTTAGTCTCATCAAGCCACAGAATCTTTCAAAGTATTTCACATGCCTTTTTGCAAACTCCAGGTGTACTGTTTTGTGCCTTTTTCTCAGGAGTGGCTTCCGTCTGGCCACTCTCCCATAAAGTCCAGATTGGTGATAGGCTGTAGAGACTTGTCTTTCTGGCAGGTTCTCCCATCTCAGCCAAGGAACTCTGTAGTTCTGTCAGGGTGGTCATTGGGTTCTTGGTCATCTCCCTGACCAAGGTCCTTCTTGCCAGGTTGGTCAGTTTGGTCGGACGGCCAGCTCTAGGCAGAGTCTGGGTAGTTCCATATTTTTTCCATTTCCCAATGATGGAGACCACTGTGCTCTTGGAAATTGTTTTAAACCCTTCCCCAGATACAGTATATGCCTCATCACAATTCTCTCAGAGATCTATGGACAGATCTTTGGAATTCATGGTATAGTTTCTGCTCTGACCAGCACTGTCAGCAGTGGAACCTTATATAGACAGGTGTGTCTTTCTAAATCATGTCCAAACAATGGAATTGGCAACAGTTGGACTTCAAATCGAGTTGTAGAGACATCTCATGGATGATCATGATCATGCGCCCTATTTGGAGTGTCATTGCAAATGGTCTGAAAACTTATGTACTGTAAATGCAATATTTCTGTATTTCATTTTCACTAAATTTGCAAACATTTCTAAAAACATGTTTTCACGTTGTCATTATGGGTTACTGTGTGTATTTGGGTGAGGGTAAAATAATATTGAATCCAATTTGAATTCAGGATGTAACACGGCGGCGTGCAACTGGCAGCCCGCAGGCCGCCCACCTTTGGAAGGATCTCAGATCTATATTTTTTAAAATATATAAATTTAGCAACTCAGTCGGGGTCTCAATTTACTGTTTCCAGTTAGTACATAAGGTGCAACTTCATAATTAGATTTTGCGTCAGCAGACAGTCACTGATACGCAAAACATTTCAAAATAATTGACTACCTTTAATTAGGCAAGTCAGTTAACAACTCATTCTTATTTACAATGACAGTCTACCGGAGAACAGTGGGTTAACTGCCTTGTTCAGAGGTAGAACGACAGATTTTCTTTACCTTTTTAGCTCGGGGATTCGATCCAGCAACCTTTCAGCTATTGACCAAACGCTCTAACCACCAGACTACCTGGTGTCCCAATTAGCCCATGTCAACTAAAAATGTTTAGATTGCCAAGTTAGTCAGTCTCATTCAGATATTAAAACCGGCAAACATTTCTCTTCGCAAAATGAGTAGAATTGCATGAAATTAGTTAAAAATGGCTAAATATTCTCTCCACCCCATGTCAAAATGTGTAAAATTGCAGCAAACATGCTTTAAAATTGCAACACTTTCTCTACACCCCATGGCAAAATGTAGATAATTGCATTAAAAAATGTACTTGCTGTATGTGTGTGTTCTCAATGGCACTAATCCTAGGTCAGTGAGCTGCTTTGTCACTGTGTACATGCTTATACATGTGTGTGTGGTGTGTGTCTATGCGCCAATGTATCTGTCTGTAAGCATGCGCCCTCAGTTTGAGACTACCCCTGGGTCGGTCAGAGTGCGGTTCTTTGTCTCTCTGACACTGTGTGTGTGTGTGTGTGTGTGTGTCCGCTCTGTGGCAGTGTGTTGATTGTGGCCACCCACCCTGCCTCACCAGGCCAGAGACACAAAGACAACGGTCTACAGGACAGCATTATACTGCATACTACAGACCCTGTGCTGGGCTACTCGGATACACATGTTGCTTTCACAAAGACTTGGGTTGAAAACGCACCAGCAACCAGCAGCCTTTTCATCTCAATAAAGAGGGTATACATAGTTTTGCCCGACTGGGTGATTCTCAAGACATTTGGAAGTTCGGATTCTCATGAAATTTGGAATTTCCCTTCCAGATATCTTCCACCAGATTTCCTCATGGATTCAATGAGATTATGATCTGAGGAAGTCTCATTCTGTCTTCTTACAGGACAAATCGATATTTCTATTAAGGGATAGATTTTCACTCAAAAACCAGTTGTAACTAACCTGATTCAGCTTATCAACAAGCTAATTATTAGAATTAGGTGCACTAGATTAGAGTAGATCCTACATAACGGTAGCTCTCCAGGAACAGGGATGGAGGGAAAACCTACAGAACGGTACAGTGGTTTGTCCTTTAAAAGTTTCAGCGTACTGCAGCACAGCTTGCGTGGTGCAGCAGAATTCTATGGCACATTATTTAAGTGCCAACCACTGGTTAGCTAGTTAGTGCTAGTTTGACCACCAGAGGGCATCTTTGAGACGCATATGATAGCCTTCAATGGTGGCTGTACTCAAATTTAAAACGTTTTTTTTGTAAGAACATAGTATGAGACTGATTTTAAGAAATGTTACTTAATTTGATTAATATTATGGTGTTTCTATTGAAAAATATATATATGATGCTGTACAACGTGACGGTCAGGAGTAGGCTACAGTACTGGGTTATTTAGCTAAACGAATCCCTGTGTCGTGCGGGCACGCAGGAGTCCGGGGTTCAATTCCCCGACAGGGAGGAAGGAATAGGCTGTCCTTGTAAATAAGAAATTGTTCTTAACTGACTTGCCTTGTTAAATAAAGGTTACACAAGAGCATAACATTTCTACACCCTAATTGTAGTCTAACCAATAACCAAACGGAGATTCAGTCAAAATAAAATCTCATTGATTTATCAAGACCAGTCCCCATGCTCGTCTCAGAGCTGCGCGAAATGGTGTTAAAATAGTTTTAGGCTATTGCTTCAAATCCGATTGCTTCTAACTTCAATATGCTCTTTAAATAAATAAGACCTACACCACATTACTCAACACTAGAGAGACTCATGTCGCCTACGGTAGGCCTACTGTATATTGAAAAATATGACGTGACTCTCGCCAATAATTACATTTAGAGGATTGGAGGATTCTAAATTAAAACCAGAAGCTGCCTCATGGGTCTCCCGGTGGCAGCCGGCACGGGTATCTGTAGCAACGCATTTTGCATTGCAATGCAGTGACTTACACAGCTGCGCCACTGGGGAGGCCCCTTCCACAAAGCATCAAAATACAGAGAGATGTTGGTAAAGGTATTGTCATGACTGCCCTGATCAGGTCAGGTTACAGGAGACCACAACCCTACAGATTATCTCTCAACCCCAACAGAGGACAAGCGATCTAGGGGTCTGAAGAAGTGGGGTGTTTTATGGCCCCACACGCCCCTGGTAAATCTCAGGCCACAGACAAATTCCTTTGTCCTGTTACTATGAAGAACCAGCCTCAGAACATTAAAAAAAGAACTAAAGGGACTTTGCAACAATGGTTTTCGTCAGCCACAATGGTAGTCATGACGATAGATGGAATATGAAAATGTATGTCATTTTTGTTTTGTTATTAAAGATGAATAGATTACGTTATTACGAAAACATTGTAATGTGAAGGGTTTTCCTAGTATATGTTTGATGTTTATACATTGTACATTGTATGGAAAGTATCCAAATCAAAGAGAATGTTTTGGGGAATATGAAATGTTAAGTTAGTGGACGAAAATTGGATTTGAGTCAAATCTGGGCCTTGCCTCATTAACTTGGTACGCCCAGAGAATTGCCCTAAAGGCGGCTACGCCCACTTCTGACCCAAGGGTATAAAACCTGTGAGTATAGAATTTACAGAAGGACTACGTGACCCCAGCTGCAGCGAGGTCTAAAAAAGTCAACGAACCCAGAACGCAACGCAAGTTTGAGGACAAAGAAATCCTTTTCTACCCAAGCTACAGATGAGTAGCTGTGTCTAAGCGGGTGAATTCAAGTCGAACCACCTAGCCTCCATCTCCCATCGAATCGTGGAATCTAAAGGGTTTCATTCCTATGCTGTGAGCTCTGAGCTTCAGAGCTGTCTGTCCTCAGAAGACCCCTTCCAGAGAAAGGGGTGAGGGAAAAGACTCCTAAGCCAAAAAGGACACAGACATCGGGAGGACGAGCAGGGAGGTGCGCAGGAGAAGTGAGTCATCGAACAGCGGAAAGGTCCACGCAGAGAATCCTCGGAGATCATCCCCACATAATTACATCATTATATTCTGACCCATAAGAGCGGCAGTTTGGGGAAAGGCTAGGGTTAGAATAGCATAGCTGACAAATTCACCCAAATGAATATTTCTCGTGTACTTTCTTTTTTCTCTCCCTTTTGAAATCCTCATTGTGGGTAACACGCGCCATAGTGTGTTGGCCCGTTATACTAAGTTCTAATCAATAGCCTATAATGTGTTTTGTCTATGTGTATCTTTTATCATCATTTTAGCTTTTTAGTAAATATTCAACTAAGATTGGTGTGGTACGAATTCATTGGTGAGACCCGGGTCCGTGCAGATTCACGGGCTATACAACGTTCAGAACGAGATTGGTAGAGGTAACTGGTCAATTAGCGGCTGTTGTAAAATCGATATTCTGATATTCTTTGAGTTAATTTGGGAAATAGAAACTCAATAAAAACTAGTTTTCCCATGGTGCCCCAGATTAACGAGTTAATAATTGCTTGATTCAGTTTATCACGTAATTAGAAACTTGTAATCATTCGATGAGCAACAGTCGTCACATTAACTAATACAACGTCAAGACAGTATATTGTCCTGCTAATAGCCCATAATGGGCTATTATAATACTGTACATGGTGTCCAGGTCAGGATAACTAAAACATTTCTTTATTAAAGACTATTAGAAAGAATGTTGGTACTTATTGATTTTGATCCAAAGCCATGAATGAGTGAGTCACTCAGCTTTATGTAGGTGCCGCTGACTGTGCCATCAACTTGATCATCTGTAACGATAATTGAGGTTATTTTGTAAAAAAAAAAAAAAGTGATAGAAACACTGGGCCAGTTGTGCTCCGCCCTATGGGACTCCCAATCACGGTTGGATGTGATACAAAATTATAATACTTTTTGTTTTATTATTTGTTTTGTCTTTAATGGTGGATTAAACTGAAATAGCAACCAATCACGGCCTGGTTGTGATACAGCCAACTTAACTAAGAAATACATTTTACGATAGAATTCTCCCCCTACCCTCCTTCTAGGCAAGTCGATTGTCCAGCTACCTGTTAATAGCCATAAATGCGCTGTACAACGTGACCGTGTGTTTAAAAGAGTATTTTCCAGTAAGCAACAATTTATTTACCTTCATTAGGCAACTTTGATCCAATATTTCTGTAATTCAGTGATATTTATTCCCATAGTAATTCATTATGGATCCATAACTAAATGACCGTCGGCATTTTGGAAAAGTATTTTTATCATTATTTTATCAACGAAAGCATAAAGATACCATTATTAGTTACATTGTTTTAGTTTGAACGTGCAGACTGGCACTAGGAACAGCGGAAATATTTCCCAAGTCTGCACCATTATTAGTGCAATGCCCTTTAAAGTGTTGCTCTGTGTTACCGAGTGTGGCGGGGTTGGGGTCCACCGCCTCCCCCTTCCTCCCTTCCCCATGGACTAGGTCCGTCTTCTGTGCGCGGCTCTGCGGCCTGTCCCGTGCCCTCGTGCCTTGAACCTTGTGCGCTTTCAGTGGATACAGCTGGAGAACTGCAAGGCAATCCCATTGTGAGCCACTCGGGAGCCATGACCAATATATATTGTCCTGCTAATAACAGGGTTAATAATATATTTCTGAGAATATCCAAGGAGCTTTATACACTGCTCAAAAAAATAAAGGGAACACTTAAACAACACAATGTAACTCTAAGTCAATCACACTTCTGTGAAATCAAACTGTCCACTTAGGAAGCAACACTGATTGACAATAAATTTCACATGCTGTTGTGTGAATGGAATAGACAACAGGTGGAAATTATAGGCAATTAGCAAGACACCCCCAATAAATGAGTGGTTCTGCAGGTGATAACCACAGACCACTTCTCAGTTCCTATGCTTCCTGGCTGATGTTTTTGTCACTTTTGAATGCTGGCGGTGCTTTCACTCTAGTGGTAGCATGAGACGGAGTCTACAACCCAAACAAGTGAACTCAGGTAGTGCAGCTCATCCAGGACAACACATCAATGCGAGCTGTGGCAAGAAGGTTTGCTGTGTCTTGTCAGCGTAATGTCCAGAGCATGGAGGCGCTACCAGGAGACAGGCCAGAACATCAGGAGACGTGGAGGAGGCCGTAGGAGGGCAACAACCCAGCAGCAGGACCGCTACCTCTGCCTTTGTGCAAGGAGGAGCACTGCCAGAGCCCTGCAAAATGACCTCCAGCAGGCCTCAAATGTGCATGTGTCTGCTCAAACGGTCAGAAACAGACTCCATGAGGGTGGTATGAGGGCCCGACGTCCACAGGTGGGGGTTGTGCTTACAGCCCAACACCGTGCAGGACGTTTGGCATTTGCCAGAGAACACCAAGATTGGAAAATTTGCCACTGGCGCCCGGTGCTCTTCACAGATGAAAGCAGGTTCACACTGAGCACATGTGACAGACGTGACAGAGTCTGGAGACGCCGTGGAGAACGTTCTGCTGCCTGCAACATCCTCCAGCATGACCAGTTTGGCTGTGGGTCAGTCATGGGGTGGCATTTCTTTGGGGGGCCGCACAGCCCTTCATGTGCTCGCCAGAGGTAGCCTGACTGCCATTTTGTACCGAGATGAGATCCTCAGACCCCTTGTGAGACCATATGCTGGTGCGGTTGGCCCTGGGTTCCTCCTAATGAAAGACCATGCTAGACCTCATGTGGCTGGAGTGTGTCAACAGTTCCTGCAAGTGGAAGGCATTGATACTATGGACTGGCCCGCCCGTTCCCCAGACCTGAATCCAATTGCGCACATCTGGGACATCATGTCTCGCTCCATCCACCAACGCCAAGTTGCACCACAGACTGTCCAGGAGTTGGCGGACACCACATCATCAGGAGCATGCCCAGGCGTTGTAGGGAGGTCATACAGGCACGTGGAGGCCACACACACTACTGAGCCTCATTTTGACTTGTTTTAAGGACATTACATCAAAGTTGGATCAGCCTGTAGTGTGGTTTTCCACTTTAATTTTGAGTGTGACTCCAAATCCAGACCTCCATGGGTTGATAAATTTGATTTCCATTGAGAATTTGTGTGATTTTGTTGTCAGCACGTTCAACTATGTAAAGAAAAAAGTATTTAATAAGAATATTTCATTCATTCAGATCTAGGATGTGTTATTTTAGTGTTCCCTTAATTTTTTGGGGCAGTGTATAATTCTAAATTATTAATAAATCACTGTTTATTTTGGAGAGGATTTCGTTTTCAAATAACATAAAATGAGTGACAAAAAGGCCGTTCTTGAACGTAGAGTGAGACATTGTTAATAATTTGTAAATACAGCCCGTTTGTTATTTAGAATTATTTCTGTTTGGAGAGGGAGATAAACTAAAAACCTACAGTCATCTCATGGGTCTTCCAGTCGAGGCCACCACTCAGGCGCTGTACAACGTGACCAGTCAGGAGTGGCCTACAGTACTACAGTAAGAAGAGTAATCCTAACAAAATAAAATAAAAACCTTAGAGTCACAACAGTTTTAGTAAGTAATACTGAAGTTGTGCACAATTATCAGTTTATATTTAGGTTTATGTCGCTCATTCATTGTCAGTTAGAGACACAGTAGCACCCAAAAGCATAATCAGTGCTCTACCTCCCACTTGCGCTGGTTTGGAGCAATGAAGTACTGACACAGAGGTAATTTGTGGGTTAGGACGGTACCCTAAGTACCACAGCATAATCACACAACTTTTAGTGGAGCAACCACTGTAGCTCTCTAGGAACAGGGTTGGAGAGGCCTACCCTAGTATATAATGCACTACTTCTAATTGGGGCCTCATTTGAAAATGGCATGCTATTCTCTAGTGCAGTACTTGGGACTCCTTTTGAGCAGACCTGGATCCCTGGTTTTACCACTCACCTGGTCTCCTTATTGAACTGGAGCCTCCAGCTGATCCCAGGCTGTTGGGTGCCTGGAACAATGAGAGGTTTCAGACCAAGTCAATACAAGGATATTGACAACGCCTGGGTATCAGTCTGTTTAGCCATCATTCCACTCCTTATCATGCTAAACATTGTTTGGCAATGACACAGTAGGAGTGGAATGTTAGCAAACAGGTTAGATTTCAGACTACGCACAAACTATATAGTGAACAAGAGTACTGTACCTCACAATACAACACATAGTGTGTTGCATTGTGCTGCTTTGATTTGCTAATTTCTATTTAGGCAGTTCATCAAGTCCTTATTTGTGGATAGTAACCATTTTCCTGCCTAGCTGGGTTGTATATCAATAGTCTGTCCTCATGACTCACCATGTAAGAGGCGGTCGCTCTGTGTAGTGGGGACATCTGTCGGATAAGGTCCTCCTGGAGCAGCTGGATGTTGGCTTGTAGGGAGGGGGCCGTAGAGCCTAGCATGCCCAGCCTGGAGGCCCCAACAGCGGGCAGCTCCAACCCAAATCCCAGGCTCTGTCCCAGGCCTTCCCTGCTGCTGCTGACTGGGGTCCTGGAGGAAGAGGACAGGGAGGCCAGGAGCTCTGTGTTGCTGAGGGACTCGAGAGGGTTCATACAGGCCTGGTTGGCCAACTTGGTGATGCCCCGTGCCTCACTTTTACTCATCATCTCCGGCCGCTTGCCTTGGGAGTCCATCTTGATGCCTCGCAGATGAGAGCCATGTGGAAGAGAGGAGGGGAGAGGTGGAGCAGGGGAGAAGAGAGTGGTGGGGGCGGGAGGAGGGGGGATTGGATTGTAGGGTTGGCGTTACTGAGCCTGTGAATTCAAAGGGTTGTGGTAGTTTCCATCTACTAGAGGGGGAAGGAGAGTCGGGTAAATGATCAAGGGTGTTGCCTAGTAACTGTGTCCTATGACCTTTGCAGGCTAACCTATCAGAACCACCCATAGCCCAGTTGTTTAAAGAGTTCATCCCCTCAGCTTGGGAGAGGAGAGAGGGGGTGGAGGAGAGCTGGTGCTCTGCTCCAAACCCCAGGGCTCCTAGCCCATCCAACCTACCCAAACCCTCCTCTGGCTGGGTAGAGATGTCCAGGATGAGGGGGTCTGTGAGCAGGTTTCCGTACAGAGCTCCAGGCGGTGTGGGCTCCAGCAGGCTTGCAACCTCCTCCAGCAACTCCAGCCCCAGTGCCTCTCCTCTGGAGTCAGGCAGCTCCACTGTCCCCTCAGCCTGCCCCCTGCTGGGGAGTGCGGGGAGCTGCGGATACACACAGTCCCTCATGAGCCTGGTGCTGCCGATGTCCAATCGGGACACTTTAGGAGGGGTCCGGATCGACTTGGGGCTGGTCTCCCATGGCTCCTCTTCCTGAAGCATGTAACAGGACGAGGAAGAGAAATAGGGCGGCGCCTGGCCGCTGATTGACAGGTGGGTGGCGGAGGTAGTAGCAACGGGAGTAGAGGGATTTGCGGATCCCTGGTCCCTGATTGGAGGTAAGTATGAGGTGGAGTGGTGGGATTGGTTGATGTGGGGCAGGACATGGAAGAGGCGGTGGTGTCTGGGGAGCCCCAGAAAGTTGCTGCTGGGCCGGGCACTGACAGGTGACAGAGGTTTCAACTTGGCAGACCTCTTAGGCTGGGGGAAGACAGAGAAAGTCATAAAGCCCGTTTGAAGGGATCAGTTCGAGCAAGGGGAGGCAGAGAATTACTCATTATGATAACAAAATGAGTAATTATTTGAGATGCAAGTTGAGTCGTCACCTGGACTTGCATTTAAGGTTTAGGTTGCCGTTAAGCACTTTGCCAATAAAATGTTGGATAATAAAGAAGTCCATTCTCTTCTATCCTAACCATGTGTCATGACGTTGGCCTGGGGGGTAGGTTTATGACAGTCATAAATACCTCTTCCCCCGTTTTTCCTCTCTCTACCCTACTGATCTGACATTTGAAAACCCCTTGGTTAACATAGAGATTCTGGGAACATCAGAAGGTGGGGGGAAATGAACTATATTCTGGTAATCCGACCAATTGAACATATGTGGTGGTACTTAATGAATATGATGTCAGTTCGGTTGTCATCTGAGACATTCTCATCAATGATAAGATGACATAAACTCTACAGTGGAAAGTCTACACATCAGAGTTATCGGATTCACATGGAATTGTTGTTCAATTTAAATGTTTGAATATGAAATTATTCGTGATGGGACGAAATGTGATTTTAGCTTCTAAAATGTGAGATTTGGGTTTTCATAAGGTTAGGGCTATGCTCAATCAATGGCCCGGCCCTGTGAAGGGACATGGGCTATAAAACGTTTCGGACACCCTTCTCGCTCCACTATATAAAGCCTTGACGAAAATGTAACTATCTGTTCCAAGTCCGTGAGGTCTACAGCCTCTGCGTTAAAAGGACTAACATGTCAACTACATAACTAAGCCAACCTCAGCGTGAGCTTTGGTTGCGAATGGTATGAACTTTGAACTCTTATTCACTACAGAAGTGATACCTCCTAGCCGTTGAGTTAGCAACAGCAGCTGCAAACGAGGGTTAGGAAAGAACAGACAGAGTATCCAGTCTACCACACAATGACGTTACTACAATGTATCCAATTTACTTCCAGAGACATTCTTCAAAGACCAAAGGACTCGGTTTGGCAACACGGCCTTCCATCTACCACCAACCTACCGAAGGGCAGCTCAAAGAAAATATTTATTGCCTTTTCCTTTTCCAAATGGGCGGTAATGTAGAATGCATAAGATACTGTATTTACGATAGCACAGCTTCTCCCTTTGTTACTCAGTCTTCCAGCTCTTTCACTCAAACCCAGACCCTTTTCTTTTGTGTAACCAGCTGTCATATCTTTTCCGCCCACTAGGGACGTTTTCCTTTATGACGTAATT
Source organism: Oncorhynchus nerka (assembly GCF_034236695.1). Lineage (NCBI taxonomy): Eukaryota > Metazoa > Chordata > Actinopteri > Salmoniformes > Salmonidae > Oncorhynchus > Oncorhynchus nerka. The sequence continues at coordinate 17,487,327 of NC_088405.1, forward strand.
TGTAATTAAGGTATGATTCATTCTTTGTATATGTATTTCTGTGTGATTAGTTAGGTATTTAGTAAATAAATAATTCAACCCAATTTTGTATTGCTGATTCAACTTGTTAGCCAGGGTTCGTGAAGATAACCAAGAATTTACAACTTTCAGATGAGACTGAATTAAGGTGACGATTAATATTGACTGCTATTGATGTAAAATATTACTAGGTATTTTTATTTGTTTATTCGGAAGATAACAGCTCTATAAATATTATTTTGTGGTGCCCCGACTCTCTAGTTAATTACATATACATGATTAGCTCAATCAGGCAATATTAATTACGGAGAAAGGATTTTATAGAATAGCATATCATATCACTTAATCCGGCATAGCCAAAGACACGACACATGTTAATGGATAGAGAATAATGACATCCTAAGGAAAGAACTAGGAAGTCAAATCCATCTACCTTCTTGTTGATGTTCATGTCCTCCATCTTGGCTTTGAGCAGCTTCATCTTGTTCATGGTGATAGAGTTCTCCAGGGATGGCTGTCCCAGAGCCAAGCCCCCCGTCTCGTCGTCGTCGTCATCCTCTGTGTACATGTTGAACACTGAGCCACCACTGGAACACACATGGACACAAAGACACACATATTAACAACTTGGACAGAAAATGCAAAGATCACACATAGAGCACACATAGACAGGCCTTTTACGGGGGAAGAGATCAACAGCTAACAGAGAAATATATCCTGTTCTGAACTGTCCTAAACTACTTTAGTCCACAATGTCGTCACACATTCACCCATCCTGACATTGACCAGAAATTTGAGGAAGAATATAAACTAGGCCTATTTTTAGACTGTCTCTGTGTAGAACTGTCATTTTAATGACGTATTGTTGACATGCTGGCCCTAACCCTAAACAATTTAATTCCCTATGCTTAACCTTTGGACCTGCCACCTACTCTTCCTAATAAAGCACACAGATCTAAGATCTGTATATCGTCTCAGAGTGGAAAATTATGTAATTGAATTGGGACTGGGAAATTGGTATTGCACTATTCTGAAAGTGGACTGTGCTCACCTGAGTGATTCTGAGACAGGGGTCAGAGTTCCGTCCCCTCGGTCGACGACCCGGAAGAAGCTGAGCTGGTCTCCCTCTCGGTACACCAGAAAAGTGACCTGCTTGCTGCCAGGCAGACTCTTATCCCAGCCCTCCTCCCTGCCTCCCTCCATTACCTCCACCATATCCTTCACTGGGTCCTCAACAGGCACTGAAGGAGAAAGAAATATGCTTCTACATCTGCATTTCTTGCTGTAAGGGGTTTTAGACTGGGTTTCTGTACAACAGTTTGTGACATCGGCTGATGTAAAAAGGGCTTTATAAATAAATTTGATTGAACACGTCAGCCAGGCAGGCAGCCACTCAGACAGCCAGCCAGGCAGGAAGCCAGCCAGCCACTCAGACAGCCAGCCACTCAAACGGCCAGCCAGCCACTCAAACGGCCAGCCAGCCAGCCACTCAGTCAGTCAGTCAGCCACTCAGTCAGTCAGTCAGTCAGTCAGTCAGCCACTCAGTCAGTCAGTCAGCCACTCAGTCAGTCAGTCAGCCACTCAGTCAGTCAGTCAGCCACTCAGTCAGTCAGTCAGCCACTCAGTCAGTCAGTCAGCCACTCAGTCAGTCAGCCACTCAGTCAGTCAGTCAGCCAGCCAGCCACTCAGCCAGCCACTCAGTCAGTCAGCCAGCCAGCCACTCAGTCAGTCAGCCAGCCAGCCACTCAGTCAGTCAGCCAGCCAGCCACTCAGTCAGTCAGCCAGCCAGCCACTCAGTCAGTCAGCCAGCCAGCCAGTCAGCCACTCAGTCAGTCAGCCAGTCAGTCAGCCACTCAGTCAGTCAGTCAGTCACTCAGCCAGTCAGCCACTCAGTCAGTCAGCCAGTCAGCCACTCAGTCAGTCAGCCACTCAGTCAGTCAGCCACTCAGTCAGTCAGCCACTCAGTCAGTCAGCCAGTCAGCCAGTCAGCCACTCAGTCAGTCAGCCAGTCAGCCAGTCAGTCAGCCAGTCAGCCACTCAGTCAGTCAGCCACTCAGTCAGTCAGCCAGTCAGCCACTCAGTCAGTCAGCCACTCAGTCAGTCAGTCAGCCACTCAGTCAGTCAGCCACTCAGTCAGTCAGTCAGCCAGCCACTCAGTCAGTCAGTCAGTCAGCCACTCAGTCAGTCAGTCAGTCAGTCAGCCAGCCACTCAGTCAGTCAGCCAGCCAGCCACTCAGTCAGTCAGTCAGCCAGCCACTCAGTCAGTCAGTCAGCCAGCCACTCAGTCAGTCAGCCAGCCACTCAGTCAGTCAGCCAGCCAGCCACTCAGTCAGTCAGCCAGCCAGCCACTCAGTCAGTCAGCCAGCCAGCCACTCAGTCAGTCAGTCAGCCAGCCACTCAGTCAGCCAGCCAGCCAGTCAGCCAGCCAGCCACTCAGTCAGTCAGCCAGCCACTCAGTCAGCCACTCAGTCAGTCAGTCAGCCAGCCACTCAGTCAGTCAGTCAGTCAGTCAGTCAGCCAGCCAGCCAGCCACTCAGCCAGCCAGCCAGCCACTCAGTCAGTCAGTCAGTCAGTCAGCCACTCAGCCAGCCACTCAGCCAGTCAGCCAGCCACTCAGTCAGTCAGCCAGCCACTCAGTCAGTCAGCCAGCCACTCAGTCAGTCAGTCAGCCAGCCACTCAGTCAGTCAGCCAGCCACTCAGTCAGTCAGCCAGCCAGCCACTCAGTCAGTCAGCCAGCCAGCCACTCAGTCAGTCAGCCAGCCAGCCACTCAGTCAGTCAGCCAGCCAGCCACTCAGTCAGCCAGCCACTCAGTCAGTCAGTCAGCCAGCCAGCCACTCAGCCAGCCACTCAGCCAGCCAGCCACTCAGCCAGCCACTCAGTCAGTCAGCCAGCCAGCCACTCAGTCAGTCAGCCAGCCAGCCACTCAGTCAGTCAGCCAGCCAGCCACTCAGTCAGTCAGCCAGCCAGCCACTCAGTCAGTCAGCCAGCCAGCCACTCAGTCAGTCAGTCAGCCAGCCAGCCACTCAGTCAGCCAGCCAGCCACTCAGTCAGCCAGCCAGCCACTCAGTCAGCCAGCCAGCCACTCAGTCAGTCAGCCACTCAGTCAGTCAGTCAGTCAGTCAGCCACTCAGTCAGTCAGTCAGCCACTCAGTCAGTCAGTCAGCCACTCAGTCAGTCAGTCAGCCACTCAGTCAGTCAGTCAGCCACTCAGTCAGTCAGTCAGCCACTCAGTCAGTCAGCCACTCAGTCAGTCAGTCAGCCAGCCAGCCACTCAGCCAGCCACTCAGTCAGTCAGCCAGCCAGCCACTCAGTCAGTCAGCCAGCCAGCCACTCAGTCAGTCAGCCAGCCAGCCACTCAGTCAGTCAGCCAGCCAGCCACTCAGTCAGTCAGCCAGCCAGCCACTCAGTCAGTCAGCCAGCCAGCCACTCAGTCAGTCAGCCAGCCAGCCAGCCACTCAGTCAGTCAGTCACTCAGTCAGTCAGCCAGTCAGCCACTCAGTCAGTCAGCCAGTCAGCCACTCAGTCAGTCAGCCACTCAGTCAGTCAGCCACTCAGTCAGTCAGCCAGTCAGCCAGTCAGCCACTCAGTCAGTCAGCCAGTCAGCCAGTCAGTCAGCCAGTCAGCCACTCAGTCAGTCAGCCACTCAGTCAGTCAGCCAGTCAGCCACTCAGTCAGTCAGCCACTCAGTCAGTCAGTCAGCCACTCAGTCAGTCAGTCAGCCACTCAGTCAGTCAGTCAGCCAGCCACTCAGTCAGTCAGTCAGTCAGCCACTCAGTCAGTCAGTCAGTCAGTCAGCCAGCCACTCAGTCAGTCAGCCAGCCAGCCACTCAGTCAGTCAGTCAGTCAGCCAGCCACTCAGTCAGTCAGTCAGTCAGTCAGCCAGCCACTCAGTCAGTCAGCCAGCCAGCCACTCAGTCAGTCAGCCAGCCAGCCACTCAGTCAGTCAGCCAGCCAGCCACTCAGTCAGTCAGTCAGCCAGCCACTCAGTCAGCCAGCCAGCCAGTCAGCCAGCCAGCCACTCAGTCAGTCAGCCAGCCACTCAGTCAGCCACTCAGTCAGTCAGTCAGCCAGCCACTCAGTCAGTCAGTCAGTCAGTCAGTCAGTCAGCCAGCCAGCCACTCAGTCAGTCAGTCAGTCAGTCAGTCAGCCACTCAGCCAGCCACTCAGCCAGTCAGCCAGCCACTCAGTCAGTCAGCCAGCCACTCAGTCAGTCAGTCAGCCAGCCACTCAGTCAGTCAGTCAGCCAGCCACTCAGTCAGTCAGCCAGCCAGCCACTCAGTCAGTCAGCCAGCCAGCCACTCAGTCAGTCAGCCAGCCAGCCACTCAGTCAGTCAGCCAGCCAGCCACTCAGTCAGCCAGCCAGCCACTCAGTCAGCCAGCCAGCCACTCAGTCAGCCAGCCAGCCACTCAGTCAGCCAGCCAGCCACTCAGTCAGCCAGCCAGCCACTCAGTCAGTCAGTCAGCCACTCAGTCAGTCAGCCAGCCACTCAGTCAGCCACTCAGTCAGTCAGTCAGCCAGCCACTCAGTCAGTCAGTCAGCCAGCCAGCCACTCAGTCAGTCAGCCAGCCAGCCAGCCACTCAGTCAGTCAGCCAGCCAGCCAGCCACTCAGTCAGCCAGCCAGCCAGCCAGCCACTCAGTCAGCCAGCCAGCCAGCCAGCCACTCAGCCAGCCACTCAGCCAGTCAGCCAGCCACTCAGTCAGTCAGCCAGCCACTCAGTCAGTCAGCCAGCCACTCAGTCAGTCAGCCAGCCAGCCACTCAGTCAGTCAGCCAGCCAGCCACTCAGTCAGTCAGCCAGCCAGCCACTCAGTCAGTCAGTCAGCCAGCCAGCCACTCAGTCAGCCAGCCACTCAGTCAGCCAGCCACTCAGTCAGCCAGCCACTCAGTCAGTCAGTCAGCCAGCCACTCAGTCAGCCAGCCACTCAGTCAGCCAGCCACTCAGTCAGCCAGCCACTCAGTCAGCCAGCCACTCAGTCAGCCAGCCACTCAGTCAGCCAGCCACTCAGTCAGCCAGTCACTCAGTCAGTCAGTCAGCCAGCCACTCAGTCAGTCAGCCAGCCACTCAGTCAGTCAGCCAGCCACTCAGTCAGTCAGCCAGCCACTCAGTCAGTCAGCCAGCCACTCAGTCAGTCAGCCAGCCACTCAGTCAGTCAGCCAGCCACTCAGTCAGCCACTCAGTCAGTCAGCCAGCCACTCAGCCAGCCACTCAGTCAGTCAGCCAGCCACTCAGTCAGTCAGCCACCAAGTCTTTCATGGACACTGACCAAGAGAAAAAACCAACCAAACACTTCATGGACATTAGGTGTGAGAGTCGAGACTGTTAGGGTAGTGTTCATCAAATCAATATGTTGCTATAGAGGCTTACAGGACTAGAATAGGTGAATTTACTGTGTGTGAATACTTATGGGTGTACAGTAGTGAAGGCAGAGAAATCCCAACACATCTCCCCCTAGCTACCTACCTCTCCTGGTGTTGATTGGTCCTCCTCTCATGGCTAGCACCAGCTTCAGAGTACAGCCCTCAGCAATACTGCAGAAACACAAATAGACAGACCACAAGATAAATGTCAGCAATGTTGAAGCTGTCCCAAGTCCCTTGGAAGGATCGGTTAAGCTATCATCTTATTGCTTTGCCTTACAGCTAGCTTGATCGTTCAGGCATGGGTGGTGTTCATTAGGGCACGCAGCGGAAAACGTATCATTATCAAAAAACAAATGTGCATTTCCAGGTAGTCTTTCCCTGTTTCAGTTGGTTTTCTTAAGTTTGGTGCCCAATAAACATCGACTGGGAAAACGATAATTATTCCGGAACAAACATCGTTCCTCAGTCAGTCTGCGCTCCAGATGAACTTATGCACACATCTGGGAATTCCATTGGAATTCAAACGGAACGTCCGTTTTATACAAATCCACCCGCTCTCGCCCTCCATTTCTCAGACTTCAAAAGGATGTTTTGTTGTTACTCAGACCTAACTAAACCTCACCGGGGACAGAACGTGGAAAATTAAGCGACAAGCATTCATGACGCAACCACCATCTGCAATCTGTAGACTGGGTCTGTATCTAATAAAACTGACAACTCACAAACACATTCAATATGTGACTGTAGCCAATTCGGCATCTTTGGTTCACTGATATCAGGGCTTGGGGAGAAAATGTATTCAATACGAGGAGAGTTCATTTCAAAGCATATAGTCAAGTCCTCCACTTCACTAAGTTCAATTAACCACTAATTACAAGATCAAAGTTGATAGTTCGTTTACAGGGCATTGCTATATATGAAAATAGGTCCCAGTTAACTGACCAGAGTTGAATTATTATATATATATATATTTTAAGGGTTATGTTAATTAGGGCACGTAACAGGAAACATTTTTAAATGCTTTGGAACATAAAGGTAAAATAACTACTTTTACTTGGTCCAAGTAGACCCTCCCAGTTTCATTCAGTTTGGTGCCATATGAACACGACCTAGTTAAACTCACCTGTAATCATGCAGACAGTACTCATCCTCCAGCTCCAAGTTGTTCCAGATCAGGTGTTGCTGGGCAACAGGGATACCTGGGGGTGGGGTGGGGGGGCACGAGAGAGCGAGCAAGATGACAGAACAGACAGAGGTGAGTTTACACAAGATCTCCCTCCAACCTCATAACCAAGTAAGGAATTACCGTACAGAACACCCCTCTCATTTCCACCAACCTTTTAGGCTAACCACACAGGAAGAACTCCAGTACAGAACACCCCTCTCATTTCCACCAACCTTTTAGGCTAACCACACAGGAAGAACTCCAGTACAGAACACCCCTCTCATTTCCACCAACCTTTTAGGCTAACCACACAGGAAGAACTCCAGTACAGAACACCCCTCTCATTTCCACCAACCTTTTAGGCTAACCACACAGGAAGAACTCCAGTACAGAACACCCCTCTCATTTCCACCAACCTTTTAGGCTAACCACACAGGAAGAACTCCAGTACAGAACACCCCTCTCATTTCCACCAACCTTTTAGGCTAACCACACAGGAAGAACTCCAGTACAGAACATCCATGAACAAAAGTACTACAAGACACTGAGAAATCAACTAACTTATGTGGTTAGAAAGTAAAGCAGAGAAAGAAGGTAGTCACCTCATACAAGTACTTGGGAATATGGCTAGACAGTCCACTGTCCTTCTCTCAGCACAAAGATGCAGGCTTAAAAATCTAGACTATCGTAATCACTCCTCTTTTACTCCTTCTGCCAAACTAACCCTGATTCAGATAATCATCCAACCTAATCTAGATTACAGAGACGTAATTTATAGATTGGTAGGTAAGGGTGCTCGAGCGGCTAGATGTTCTTTATTGTAGTCTCTACCTTCTTGCCCTTTGTGCTGTTGTCTGTGCCCAATAATGTTAAACCATGTTTTGTGTTGCTGCCATGCTGTGTTGTCTTATGTCTCTTTTTATGTAATCTTGTCTCTTGTCGTGATGTGTGTTTTGTCCTATATTTTCATTTTATTTTAAATCCCAGCCCCCATCCCCGCAGGAGGCCTTTTGGTAGGACGTCATTGTAAAGAAGAATTTGTCCTTAACTGACTTGCCTAGTTAAATAAAGGTTAAATAAAAAAAAGATTTAAAAAATAAGAACCATAGCCTGACAACTCAATTAGTCCGCTGCTCTGTCAATCGCTACATACTTTTAGTCTGAGACCGCCATCATTGAAGTCGTCTGTGGTGACGAGGGGCATAGTACAAAACAAAGGCCACCAGCTGTTGGATCGTCTAACCAATCAAGAGTATCAAAGCCAATGACATTTTAAAACCGCCGCAATACCCACACGTGTTCTGGCCCAACCCATCAGTTTGTGGACCAATCAGAAGGTCCCGAATGTGTTCGCATTTGGTGAAATCGTGGAGGTACTCTGCTCCAGACTCATTGCGGAAAGGAAACTAACGTCTGTAGGCGTGGTGTAATTTTGGACCGTAGCAAGGAGTGTGGGTAGCCAGGCAACAAGAAACATACTTCATTTCTAGTATGGCCAGAAAGTGACGACACTATAGAGGCCATATTCACAAAGCATTTCAGAGTAGGAGGGCTGAACTTGGATCAGGTACCCCGTCAATATAATCTTATTCAGTATCTTCATAAGATTACATTGCCCAATTTCAGGCACTAGATTTCCTGATAATATGTTCACGTTACTTGTTTTATGAATTTCCCACCGTCTTCTAAGTCAGAACACAAAAAAGACAGTTCTAGGACACTCAGAGGCTTCTCTGTTGAATAAACGTGTCTCTGGCTCCATCCAGTGGGAGGCTGAGTCATTACAATCCATTTTGTCAGGTCAAATAGGCGAGACCCTTAGAAAAGCAGTTCTAACTTCACTGAACAAAAATATAAACGCATTGAGGCACAGAATAAGTTTGAGGAAAAACAAAAAGAAACTTATTCAAGAAAGATCAAGTGTAATATATTATAAAATAAAGCGAACTGGATGGAATATGGGGAAAAATGCAAATAATTTTTCAATCTTCAATATAGAAATGCTACCAAAACAAATGTATTGAAACTTGTTACAAATGGAGTCACGCACAATTCACCGAATGATATTTTGAAAGAGGAAGTAAAGTACTAAGTACTTTAAGAATATGTTTTCGTTTCAGTCTCCACTAACAAACTAATTGTATGGATTTTTTCCCCCTCCTAATAATAATAATGTAAAATTAACATCTGTACAGAAAGACTCATGTGAAGGCCAAATTGCAGAGGAGAAACTTATTGATGCAATTAAAGCATTTAAAGCTGGGACAACTCCAGGGCTGGATGGCATAAGAGTGTAAGTATACAAAACGTTTATTATACTCAGAGGACCATTATTAGCATGTTTTAACCACTCCTATATAAATGGTAGATTATCAGACACGCAACAAGGTCTGATATCATTACTATTGAAACAGGACCCAAATGGTATATATAAAGATTCAGTCCATTTAAAAAAATTGGAGACCTCTTTCACTTCAGTGTTGTGATGCAAAAATCCTAGCAAAATGCTTGGCATATAGAATTATGATTTTGAAAAGGCTTTTGATAAAGTATGACTGGAGTTTATATATAAATGCCTAGAATATTTACATTTTGGAGAATCTCTTATGAAATGGGTTAAAGTTATGTAAAGTAACCCTAGGTGTAAAATAGTAAATAATGGCTACATCTCAGAAAGTGTGAACTATCTAGAGGAGTAAAACAACGTTGTCCACTATCGGCATATCTATTTATTATTGCCATCGAAATGTTAGCTGTTAAAATTAGATCAAACAATAACATTAAGGGATTAGAAATCTGTGGCTTAAAAACTAAGGTGTCATTGTACGCTGATTCATATTTTCTTTTAAAACCACAATTAGAATCTCTCCACAGACTCATAGAGGATCTAGATACTTTTGCTATCCTCTCTGGATTAAAACCAAATGATGATAAGTATTGGATCACAAAAAAATGCAAATGTTACATTACCGTGTAGTTGACCAATTAAATGGTCTGACGGAGATGTGGACATACTCTGTATACAAATCCCAAAAGAAATAAATTCTCACTCCAATAAATTTTTACAGAAAGTTAGCAAAAATAGATATACGATCTTGCTACCATGGAAAGGAAAAACCCTGTCTATTTGTGGTGAAATCACCCTGATTAACTCTTTAGTCACATCACCGTTTTTAAATTATATGAACCAAAAAAATATTCCATTTTATTTGGAATGGCAAGCCAGGCAAAATTAAAAGGGCCTATTTATATAATGAATATGAATTTGGAGGGCAGAAATGATTAAATATTAAAGCATTAGACCTCTCACTAAAGGCATCAGTTATATTTAAATCCAAACTGGTTCTCTAGTAAATTGGTAGGAATGTCTCATCCTATGTTCAAGAAGGGCCTTTTCCCTTTATTCAGATAACACCTGCTCACTTTCAGGTTGTGTGAAAAGGAAATAATATCCAAAATATCGTTATTTTTTAAACAAGCCTTAGAAAGTTGAAAAGACAGAACAAATAATACAACCAATAATGGCTAAACTCAAATATACTAATTGATTTAAAAAAAGAAAATTCAAAGAAATGTTTAATAAAGGTATAATTTGTGAATGATATCATAAAAGGATTGGTGGAGTTGTCACACATGCAGCTAACACAGACATATGGAAATGTCCGCTCTACCCAAAATTACAACCAACTAATTGCAGCATTACCACAAAAATGGAAGAGGCAAGTAGAAGGGGAAAAAAGTAAGGAACTTGTATGTCGGCCCTTTATTAAAGAACATAAATGGTTAAAGAAAAGTGTGATAAATAAAAACATATACCAATTTAATTTAAGGACCAAAAGAAACTGACAGCTGTGCCATATAAATTGCTAAATAGTTGGGAAGAGATTTGCGATGTACCCATTCCATGGCACATGGTTTATGAATTGATACTTAAAACAGCTCCGGATTCATAACTTTGAATTTTTCAATTACTATACAAAATTCTTGCAACCAATAGAATGTTATACATCTGGGGGATTCATTCTTCCCAGCTCTGCAGATTTTGCTGTGAGGAGGCAGAGTCATTAGATCATTTATTTTGGTATTGTCCATATGTAGCTCATTTTTGGTCACAGGTCCAGGAATGGCTGAAGAACTGCAACATGTACCTGCAGCCAACGCCGCATATAGCAATACTGGGTGATTTGAAATCAATCAATCAATAATATAATTATTATTTTGGCAAAAAATCTTTATTTTTAATTTACAATCTGTAGAAGCTATGAGAATAGAACGGTTCGGTACTTTTGTCAAGCATCACAGCACAGTTAGAAAATAGATGGCAAATAGAAATCCAAAATGGATGGTGTTGAGAGATAGATGGGAGGGGTTGAATGGAGCTGAAGGAAGGACTAATAACAAGAACCAATGTAAAACATATGGGGTCTGTAAAATGTATATAGGTTCAGAATGTTGCGAAATAGCAGTTACAAATAGAACTCAAACTGGATGGACAAAAAACAAACAAAATATAACTACTGTAAAAAAATAGTCTGTAAAATGTGTATATGTAAAAACTGAAGATAAAAGCCAAAGTGTTATTGTTTATGAGTTTACTCCAATTGGGTGGTAGGGTTTGCGGGGAATAATAAAGGTATATTCTAAAAGAATGTATATATAAGTATGTGTATGTATATGGATATATCTAATTACCCAAAAAATATATGGGGGATGGGAAATGATGCAGACAATTACATTGATGGAAGCAACATTAAGCTGATCCACCACTTAAGAATTTTAAAAAATATATATGCGCATGTGTTGGTCCCATGTTTCAGGAGCTGAAATGGTCCATATGGACAAAATGCTTATTTCTCTCAAATGTGTTTACATCTGTTAGTGAGCATTTCGCCTTTGCAAAAATTATCCATTCACCTGACAGGTGTGGCATATCAATAAGCTGATTAAACAGCATTATCATTGCACCTTGTGCTGGGGACAATAAAAGGCCACTATAAAATGTGCAGTCAGCATGCTGACTGCAGAAAATGTTCACCAGAGCCGTTTCCAGAGAATTGAACGTACATTTTTCTACCATCAGCCGCCTCCAACTTTGTTTTAGAGAATTTGGCAGTACGTCCAACCGGCCTCACATCAACGTGTATGGCGTCGTGTGGGCTAGCGGTTTGCTGATGTCAACGTTGTGAACAGAATGTCCCAGGCCCATTGTTGTGCCATTCATCCACCTCCATCACCTCATGTTTCAGCCTGATAATGCACAGCCCCATGTCGCAAGGATATGTACACAGTTCCTGGATGCTGAAAATGTCCCAGTTCTTCCTTGGCCTGCATACTCACCAGACACCCATTGAGCATGTGGGATGCTCTGGATCGACGTGTACGACAGCGTTTTCCAGTTCCCGAGAATATCCAGAATCTTCACACAGCCATTGAAGAGGAGTGGGACAACATTCGAATCAAATCAAAGTTTGTCACATGCGCCAAATACAAGAGGGTGAAAATGCTTATTCCACAGGCCACAATCAACATACTGATCAACTCTATGCGAAGGAGATGTGTCACGATGCATGAGACAAATGGTGGTCACACCAGATACTGACTGGTTTTCTGATTCAGGCACCTACTTTTCTTTTAAGCTATCTGTTACCAACAGCTGCATATGTGTATTCCCAGTCATGTGAAATCCATAGATTAGGGCCTAATGAATTTATTTCAATTGACTGGTTTCCTTCTATGAACGGTAACTCAGTAAAATATTTGAAATTGTTGCATTTATATTTTTGTTCAGTATATATAATTACATTTGCTGTACGATAAATAATGCGACCTACAGACTCCCTTTTCTTTCTTTTTTTACATCGAGAGATAAAGGACATCAGAAGAACTGAGAAAAAGCACCCTTTTCACAGCATGTGAAATCCAAAGGCCATAGCTTTCTGGGTGAGGGAAGAACAACCTAAAAGGCTAAACTGATCTTAGATCAGCACCCATACTCTGCCACTTTATAAATATGGGTCCAGATGTATTATTTGGAGGGAAAACATTGTGGTTATTTGTTGAGAGGTCAGTTTCACACAGTCAACATGTTCCGCTCTAGCAGACAGCTAGACTAGGTTAAACTCTTTCCAGCAGCACCATCACCAAAGACCAGAAAGACGACTCACTCATGCCCCCTACAGGACATAGCATGCTAAAGACAGACTCAGGCCACAATGCAAACATTACTCTGAAGACCATGAGAGACTAGCACTTGACTTGAGTGTGAAAACACTCACACATTGACATCTCACGACAGATAAGCTGGGCATAACTAGAGAGCATGACACTTGCAGTGCATAAACAGGCAAGAGTACTCTTCTCTCACTCTACAACCATACTATGGTACTTGAGTTGTGACTTATTTTCCTTCTCTCTACAGCAGAGATTGGAACCTTTGATGGGGTGGTGGCCACTAAAAATACAAACTCATCATGAGGTGCCGCAGTTAAATCCCCCGGAGAGAAATTAATCAAGTTAATTTTGTGCAATTCAACACATTTCACCATGGGGTATGGAGAACATTTTGCTGTTTAAAAGCTAGTTTGGTACAATTACACACATTTTGCCATAGAGGCAGAGAGAAGATTTCGAATTTTATAACTCATTTCACGCACATTTTTTGATTTTAGTGTTAATTTTCGGCAATTCCACACATTTTGCCATAGGGTGGAGGGAAATGTTTGCAGTTTTTAATATGATACCTGAATGAGACTGACTAACAAACTCAATGGGGGCCCCGCATGCCCATCCCTGCTCTACAACCATGCTGGGGTACTTGAGGATTGCCCCCCCCCCCGACAGCATCCCATATGGCACCATACTCCCTATACCATATAGGCGGGCGGGGTCACAAGTAGTGCACAAAATAGGATGTAATTTGGGACACAGCCTCCCTCCCTCTTTCCAGCTCCTCTCCCCACACTGAATACACTCGTTGGCCCAGTGAGTGCTGAAGGGAACCCAGTGTTTGTGAGTGGGCCAGAGCAGTGCCATACTACTCTATTGTGAAGAGGCATGCCCAGTCACGCAGCCCTGACTAACACACCCCCCACTGACTGACTGCAAGAGAGCACAACACGCAGAGAGAGAGGTAGAAATAAAATGAGTAGAACCACAAACATCCTCAGATAGAGAGAAAGACAAAGAAATACAACAAATTGAACACCTTAGCCCAGGGAATCTCGGCATGGTTGCATCGCTATGGAAATGATAGGCATCTACTATCTAATGATATTCGACATCCAACCTATTTTCAGATGAGTATGAGTAGGATGAGGAGACAAGCAGGAGGCTACTGTTGACTACTGAGATGCATCCAGAGTAGTTCAAAGAGTCTGTCTCCTGACAGAATTGTTTGTCAATCTCAGCTAGAGACTTTCAACTCTCTGTTGTCAGCACTAGTGCCTGTTAGCTATCTCGAACCTGAGCTTCCTGTAAATCAAACTGCAGTTGAAAGGATCTAAATGGCTGTAATTAAAGGATAAACATTTAAGCAAGGCTTGGGAGGTAGGCCTACCACTGAAGCAAGTGGTAAGCAAGAGCTGCAAGGGACTTACGCTTTTACCAAGCTGTGCGTCATTTTGAACTGTACAAAGCCAATTTGTGGTGATCAATATTGTAAGATATGGCATGATCCTGTCAATTATCTTAGAGCATTAGTCAAATAATGGCTATTGTAGATAACTAAATAAAAGATTGAACATATGTGGACAGAAACTACAAAGATTCTTAAAGAGCATTATGTATAAATAGCCATATCAATAGTATTAAATAGGAACATGATTTGTGAGGCGAATCAGTGTCCACAGATTCAGTTACTGGTACCATTTACCACACCACTGACAACCGTAGAGAACATATTGACTCCCCTCTGCCTCTTCCGATAGGCTGTCGTACAATATTAAAACCTGAGGAAGAACATGCATAGCTGCATCATAAACGCCTACTTTATTTTTTACAACCGCCATCACTCTACACACAATCTACATCCCAAACGGCACCCTATTCCCCTATGGGCCCTGGTAAAAAAAAGTTGTGTACTATATAGGGAATAGGATGCCATTTGGGATGCAACCAATGTTCCTCTCCCGAACGCCTCCATCCCCCCGGCTGTACTTCATCACTACTAAACACACTGGCTCCCAGAGCCTCCCACCTCACCAGGCCCAGCTCAGCTCAGCCGTGGCTGGATTGATGAGGACGTTTGGGGCCTTTAATATCCCAAACGTGCAGTGCTCTATCGAGCTCTCAAGGAAGACGGACGGAGGATGAGGCCGAATAAATGATGAAAGTGAAGTGCTTGGATTAAATAAGGTTTAACGTGTGTGGAAAGCCAACTAGCCAGAGCCCTTGTCTGCTTGGCCGGAGGAGCAGGGTGATATACTAAGTCTGATGCTGTGAGGATATAAATGTTTCTACTAAAACAGAAAGCCATTCTTTGCAATGGAATACATTTGTATCCATCCCTCTTCTTGGCTTAGAAATGTATTTTGCATTGCTTAGCTCATCTTCTGTGCAAGAAGAAGGTGAACATCAACATACCTATTATTCTAGGCAGCCAAGATTAGTATTGCATTGAGTCATTATTCATAGATAATTTTCAATTGGCCATTTTTCAGGTCGCATTTCACCAGACAGTGTTAGACAGGGAGGAGCCTATCCTGCTTAAGTAAAGGAAGGGGAAACAGTACAGCCTTGTAGCCTACATGCTGGGTTAGTAATAGTCACTACTGTACTGTTATATACCGTACCTTCCAGCCTCTGGATCTTGGCCTTGACAGAGATGACAGTCTCGATGGGCGAGACACGCAGCTCAAAGCAGGTCCCCGTCAAAGTTTCGATGAACAGCTCCATGGTCTCGTAGAACGGCAACTTGTACTGGAAGGTCCCCACACTGTCGTCGTTATAGATAGGCGGCTCCTTTCTGTCCGGCATCTTGGTGAGGTCAGGACTGCTTTAGGAGGAGGGGGGGGTGGGAGGGGCGGCAGCCCAGGGGAAGGGAGAGGGGGATGGGTGTTCTCCGTTGTCACCACGGTAACACATCATGCAGGAAGCCCCAAGCTGTGGAGAGAGAGAGAGAGAGAGAGAGAGGTCTCAGTACCTTGACCTTTCTTCTAAGTCCAAGGTCATCCGTTCTGCTCCTCATACAGACACCATGAGGCAAGAGACAAAAACAGTGATTTGTAGCAGTTTAAGGCACTGCATCTCAGTGCTATAGGCGTCACTACAGACCCTGGTTCGATTCCAAGCTGTATCACAACCGGCCGTGATTGGGAGTCGTACAATTGGCCCAGCGTGGTCAGAGTTAGGGTTGGCCATCATTGTAAATAAGAACTGTCTTGCCTAGTTAAATAAAGGTTAAATAAAAATGTAAGTAGGGAAGGAGGGGTGGAGTTGACATGCCTGTATGAACCTGGTAGGTAAGGAGTCCTTTACTTCCCTGACAACAAACAATCAACTATCAACATGAAACATCTAGGTCCTACATTATGCAAGGAGGCCTAACCCCTCTTGTTAATACGAGTGAGCAGAATGCAAAGCATTCCATTATGTCATTCGGAAGAAATGCGTATTAAAATATTATCACACCAAGACACACACTGAAATGTCACCAACTCTTGTCACCTTAAATAGGCATAGGTCTATATGAGAGAGCAATAGTTCAAATCAAGAAATTACAGTCAAATTTTAGTGACAAGTGTAAATCTTTATAAGCACCTTCATGAAACATTCTGCAGAGAACAAGGCCCAGGCCACAGCTCCTGGCTGCAATATAGTCAGCTGTTAGCCTATATAAAGCCATTGGGAGGAGTATGTGGTGTCAAACACACAGACAACTCTCTGCAGGCACTGTGGCAGGCCTCTTGACAGTTAACCCGTATTTTATGTGACTGCAGTAACATTTACATTTTAAAAGCATGCAAATGCAAAGTTGTGGGCTGATTGATAGGCAAACAGCTAGAGATCCCTTTAACACCAACACTGTAAAGACCACGTTAACTGTATTCCCAATGTTTAAGGCTATATTATACCATTTTAACAGTCAGCTGCCCTAAATGTGTGTCAATCGTGAAAACAAAGGGTCTTAATATTTCCTTTATCAGTGGCTTGCTTGTTACACATGGCAAATACTTGACAAAGGATGTTAACTTGAAAGCTATCTAGTTAATACACGACCAGACAGCAAGCTTTTCTCTGTGTCTCACCAGAAACCCTAGCGTTTTGAACTCACCTTAGCAGCATCCCAAGACTAGCTGGCAAGAGTACACCGGCGATGGCTGTCGTCCCAAGACTACAAATACTCCGTATGTTAGCTAGCTTGACACAACAAAATAGCACAAATGAAAGACAGTAGTAGCGAACTAAATGCATTCATTATTTAGCTAGCTAGCAAGTTCGTTAATCTAACTAAATATGTTGCCACTAGCTAGCTAGCTAGCGAGCTAACCAGTTTAGCAACCCAAACAATGGCTACCTTGCTTGGGTCGATGGCTGGCTAGCAAGCTGCTTCGCCTACTCTCCTCTTCAGATTCGACATTGTAGATTAGAATCAAAAGGGTCTGCTTATCTTCATGCTTAAATAGAAAAAGGAACGCTTGAAAGCTTCCCTTATGGCCCATGAACTGTGATAGATTGGTAAACCTTTAGGTTTTCGTGAACTCTACTCATCTCACCTGTCAAAAAACAGGAGGCTCCTGAACCAGCCCATTGTGACTCTCTTGATTGACAACAAAGGCATCCAATGACGCAACGTGAAAAGTCGAGGTGAACCAATGAGGAGTACACAGACACGGGACCAATATTGTTTGGTCACAGAGACTGACCCTTTCTGCTTCAACAAGAACACTGGCTTCAGAGTTACAAATAATGGAATAATGCAAACGGTTGTCTCTCTACATTTCAACAACTGGAAGTGTAAACTCTAAGTCTTCATGCCACAATGACTAACACCACAATGACTAACGCCCTGTAGCACTCACATCTGTAATCATGAAGTGCTTTGAACTAGACACACTCCAATTTGCATACCGCCCCAACAGATCAATAGACAACAATGTCAACACTGCTCTCACCTACCTAGATAAGGCGAATATCAATGTGAGAATGCTTTTCATTGACTACAGCCCAGCGTTCAGCACCGTTGTCCCCTCCAAGCTCATCACCAATCTTAGGACCATGGGACTGATCACCTCCCTCTGCAGCTGGATCCTGGACTTCCAGATGGCCGACCCCAGGTGGTGAGGGTAGGCAACATCACCTCTGCCACGCTGACCCTAGGCACCGGGGCCTACCTGAGGTGTGTGCTTAGTCCCCTCTTATCATCACCTGTCTGCGCATTATGCCCTGAATATATTCTACCATGCCCACAAATCTGCTCCTTTTATTCTTTGTCCCCAACGCTCTAGGCGACCAGTCTTGATAGCCTTTAGCCGCACCCTCATACTACTCCTCCTCTGTTCCGCGGCTGATGTGGAGGTAAACCACGGCCCTGCATGTCCCCAGGCACCCTCATTTGTTGACTTCTGTGATCGAAAACGCCTTGGTTTCATGCAGGTCAACATCAGAAGCCTCCTCGCTAAGTTTGTTTTACTCACTGCTTTAGCACACTCTGCCAACCCTGATGTCCTTGCCGTGTCTGAATCCTGGCTTAGGAAGGCCACCAAAAATTCTGAGATTTCCATACCCAACTATAACATTTCCAGGTCCATACCCAAACAGTTCGAACTACTAATTTTTAAAATGACTCTCTCCAGAAATAAGTCTCTCACTGTGGCCGCCTGCTATACCGACCCCCCTCAGCTCCCAGCTGTGCCCTGGACACCATTTGTGAATTGATCGCCCCCCATCTAGCTTCAGCGTTTGTTCTGTTAGGTGACCTAAACTGGGATATGCTTAACACCCCGGCAGTCCTATAATCTAAGCTAGATTCCCTCAATCTCACACAAATCATCAAGGAACCCACCACATACAACCCTAAATCTGTAAACAAGGACACCCTCATAGACGTTATCCTGACCAACTGGCCCTCCAAATACACCTCCGCTGTCTTCAACCAGGATCTCAGCGATCACTGCCTCATTGCTTGTATCCGCTACGGGTCCGCAGTCAAACGACCACCCCTCATCACTGTCAAACACTCCCTAAAACACTTCTGCGAGCAGGCCTTTCTAATCGACCTGGCCCGGGTATCCTGGAAGGATATTGACCTCATCCCGTCAGTTGAGGATGCCTGGTCATTCTTTAAAAGTAACTTCCTCACCATCTTAGATAAGCATATTCCGTTCAAAAAATGCAGAACTAAGAACAGATATAGCCCTTGGTTCACTCCAGACCTGACTGCCCTCGACCAGCACAAAAACATCCTGTGGCGGATAGCCATAGCATCGAATAGTCCCCGCGATATGCAACTGTTCAGGGAAGTCAGGAACCAATACACGCAGTCAGTCAGGAAAGCAAAAGCCAGTTTCTTCAAGCAGAAATTTGCATCCTGTACTCCAAAAAGTTCTGGGACACTGTAAAGTCCATGGAGAACAAGAGCACCTCCTCCCAGCTGCCCACTGCACTGAGGCTAGGTAACACGGTCACCACCGATAAATCCATGATTATCAAAAACTTCAACAAGCATTTCTCAATGGCTGGCCATGCCTTCCTCCTGGCTACTCCAACCTCGGCCAACAGCTCCGCCCCCCCCCGCAGCTACTCGCCCAAGCCTCTCCAGGTTCTCCTTTACCCAAATCCAGATAGCAGATGTTCTGAAAGAGCTGCAAAACCTGGACCCGTACAAATCAGCTGGGCTTGACAATCTGGACCCTCTATTTCTGAAACTATCCGCCGCCATTGTCGCAACCCCTATTACCAGCCTGTTCAACCTCTCTTTCATATCGTTTGAGGTCCCCAAGGATTGGAAAGCTGCCGCAGTCATCCCCCTCTTCAAAGGGGGAGACACCCTGGACCCAAACTGTTACAGACCTATATCCATCCTGCCCTGCCTATCTAAGGTCTTCGAAAGCCAAGTCAACAAACAGATCCCTGACCATCTCGAATCCCACCGTACTTTCTCCGCTGTGCAATCCAGTTTCCGAGCCGGTCACGGGTGCATCTCAGCCACGCTCAAGGTACTAAACGATATCATAACCGCCATCGATAAAAGACAGTACTGTGCAGCCGTCTTCATTGACCTGGCCAAAGCTTTCGACTCTGTCAATCACCCTATTCTTATCCGCAGACTCAGTAGCCTCGGTTTTTCTAATGACTGCCTTGCCTGGTTCACCAACTACTTTGCAGACAGAGTTCAGTGTGTCAAATCGGAGGGCATGTTGTCCGGTCTTCTGGCAGTCTCTATGGGGGTGCCACAGGGTTCAATTCTCGGGCTGACTCTTTTCTCTGTATATATCAATGATGTTGCTCTTTCCGCGGGCGATTCCCTGATCCACCTCTACGCAGACGACACCATTCTGTATACTTCTGGCCCTTCCTTGGACACTGCTATCTAACCTCCAAACGAGCTTCAATGCCATACAACACTCTTTCCGTGGCCTCCAACTGCTCTTAAACGCTAGTAAAACCACGCCCGACTAGCATCACTACCCTGGATGGTTCCGACCTAGAATATGTGGACATCTATAAGTACCTAGGTGTCTGGCTAGATGCTCTGGATAAGAGCGTCTGCTAAATGACTTAAATGTAAATGTAAATGTAGATTGTAAACTGTCCTTCCAGACTCATTTCAAACATCTCCAATCTAAAATCAAATCTAGTCGGCTTTCTATTCCGCAACAAAGCCTCCTTCACTCACGCTGCCAAACTTACCCTAGTAAAATTGACTATCCTACCGATCCTCGACTTCGGCGATGTCATCTACAAAATAGCTTCCATTACTCTACTCAGCAAACTGGATGCAGTTTATCACAGTGCCATCCGTTTTGTTACTAAAGCACCTTATACCACCCACCACTGCGACCTGTATGCTCTAATCGGCTGGCCCTCGCTACATATTCGTCGCCAGACCCACTGGCTCCATGTCATCTACAAGTCCATGCTAGGTAAAGCTCCACCTTATCTCAGTTCACTGGTCACGATGGCAACACCCACCCGTAGCACGCGCTCCAGCAGGTGTATCTCACTGATCATCCCTAAAGCCAACACCTAATTTGGCCGCCTTTCCTTCCAGTTCTCTGCTGCCTATGACTGGAACGAATTGCAAAAATCGCTGAAGTTGGAGACTTTTATCTCCCTCACCAACTTCAAACATCTGCTATCTGAGGAGCTAACCGATCGCTGCAGCTGTACATAGTCCATCGGTATATAACCCACCCAATTTACCTACCTCATCCCCATACTGTTTATATTTATTTACTTTTCTGCTCTTTTGCACACCAGTATCTCTACCTGCACATGACCATCTGATCATTTATCACTCCAGTGTTAATCTGCAAAATTGTAATTATTCGCCTACCTCCTCATGCCTTTTGCACACAATTTATATAGACTCTTTTTTTCTTTCTACTGTGTTATTGACTTGTTTATTGTTTACTCCATGTGTAACTCTGTGTTGTCTGTTCACACTGCTATGCTTTATCTTGGCCAGGTCGCAGTTGTAAATGAGAACTTGTTGCAGTGTGTGCAAACCTGGTCAAGAACTACAGGAAACGTATGATCTCTGTAATTGCAAACAAAGATTTCTGTACCAAATATTAAGTTCTGCTTTTCTGATGTATCAAATACTTATGTCATGCAATAAAATGCAAATTAATTACTTAAAAATCATACAATGTGATTTTCTGGATTTTTGTTTTAGATTCCGTCTCTCACAGTTGAAGTGTACCTATGATAAAAAATGACAGACCTCTACAGGCTTTGTGAGTTGGACAACCTGCAAAATCAGCAGTGTATCAAATACTTGTTCTCCCCACTGTATGTGATTTGACCTCATTTTATCTGTGGTCAATGATCTTGAGCCTTCTTGGATGGGCACTTCTAATGTAACTCTATGGCAGCATCCAAGGGGCTAGAACTTTCTAGCTCTACCCTTACTTGGAGGTGACATAGTGTCATGAGTGACAGAACACTGAGCTAATCATGGCGCAATGCTCCATATTTTCTGCTTGATTGCCCAACCACCACAGAAAGCACTGAACTAGGCTGAAACACCTGCATTTTGGAGCTGCCTTACTCAAGAAAACAAAAAAAGAGACCATTTGTATGGGGCTTTATTAACTCAATGATATAAACTCAGCAAAAAAAAGAAATGTCCTCTAAATGTCAACTGCGTTTATTTTCAGCCAACTTAACATGTGTAAATATTTGTATGAACGTAAGATTCAACAACTGAGACATGAACTGAACAAGTTCCACGGACATGTGACGATTACAAATGGAATAATGTGTCCCTGAACAAATGGGGGGTCAAAATCAAAACTAACAGTCAGTATCTGGTGTGGGCATCAGCTGCATTAAGTACTGCAGTGCATATCCTCATGGACTGCACCAGATTTGCCAGTTCTTGCTGTGAGATGTTACCCCACTCTTCACCAAGGCACCTGCAAGTTCCCGGACATTTCTGGGGGGGAATGGCCCTAGTCCTCACCATCCAATCCAACAGGTCCCAGACGTGCTCAATGGGATTGAGATCCGGGCCCTTCGCTGGCCATGGCAGAACACTGACATTCCTGTCTTGCAGGAAATCATGCACAGAATGAGCAGTATGGCTGGTGGCATTGTCATGCTGGAGGGTCATGTCAGGATGAGTTTGCAGGAAGTGTACCACATGAGGGAGGAGGATGTCTTCCCTGTAACTCACAGCATTGAGATTGCCTGCAATGACAAGCTCAGTCCGATAATGCTGTGATACACCTCCCCAGACCATGACGGACCCCTCCATCTCCAAATCGATCCCGCTCCAGAGTACAGGCCTCGGTGTAACGCTTATTCCTTAGACGATAAACGCGAATCCGACCATCACCCCTGGTGAGACAAAACTATGACTCGTCAGTGAGAGCACTTTTTACCAGTCCTGTCTGGTCCAGCGATGGTGGGTTTGTGCCCATAGCGACGTTGTTGCCGGTGATGTCTGGTGAGGACCTGCCTTACAACAGGCCTACAAGGCCCTCAGTCCAGCCTCAGCCTATTGCGGACAGTCTGAGCACTGATTGAGGAATTTTGCGTTCCTGGTGTAATTCGGACCGTTGTTGTTGCCATCCTGTACCTGTCCCACATGTGTGATGTTCAGATGTGCAGGTGTTGTTACACGTGGCCTGCCACTGCGAGGACGATCAGCTGTCCGCCCTGTTTCCCCGTAGTGCTGTCTTAGCCGTCTCACAGTACGGACATCTGCAGTCCTCATACCTCCTTGCAGCGTGCCTAAGGTTCGTTCACACAGATGAGCAGGGACCCTGTGCATCTTTCTTTTGGGGGTTTTTAGTCATTAGAAATGCCTCTTTAAAGTCTTTAAACATGCAAAACAGGAAAGCATTTTTTTTTTCTAAGAATGCGTGTGGCAGAGCCCTGAATGATGGGTCACTACTGGTTCTCTATCAGGCGGTGTGAATGGAAGGTACGGAAAATCGTTAAAGACTACAACCACCAGAGACATGGACTGTCCTCTGCTTCCACATGGCAAGGGGTACTGGTGCATCAATTCTGACACCAACAGACTGCTGAACAGCTTCTATCCCCATGCCACAAGACTGTTAAATAGCTAACAAAATGGCTAGAAGGACCGAGTTGACCCCTGTATTTAATTCTTATTTTGCACTCTCTCTATACACACACTCACAGGGCCCTACAGTTACACACAGTGATACTCCAACACACATACTCACACACAATATGCACATACATTTATAGACTCTACACACGAACACCCACTCAAATAAAATCATCATATACTGTATGCTGCTGCTACTGTTTATCATATATCCGGATGCCTAGTCACCTTAGCCATATATATTTTTTAACCTTTATTTAACTAAGTAAGTCAGTTAAGAACAAATTCTTATTTTCAATGACTGCCTAGGAACTGTGGGTTAACTGCCTTGTTCAGGGGCAGAATGACAGATTTTTATCTTGTCAGCTCGGGAATTCGATCGTGCAACCTTTTGGTTACTAGTCCAATGCTCTAACCACTAGGCTACCTGCCTACATACAGTATCTACCTTTAGCGATCCAGCATCCCTGCACATTATAAATATGGTACTGACCCTGTATATAGTCTGCCGACATATTTAATCTTGTTTTTCTTATACGAGATATAAGAATACATGTTTTGTTTCACCTTATTTGTAGTATTACATTATTATTGCATTTTGAGTTTTCAATTAAGGCATGTCACTGTACTTGAGCATGACATTAAAACTTGGAAATTGAAACTTAAAATACCATCCGTGATAGATTTTAATTGATCAAAATATAGATGTTCCTTATTATTCTAAAATGTAGCAGAATCCTCTAAATGCACCAGTGCAGTTAGTCAACATTTAAAAGTTGATTAGAGATGGCAGTGAATCTTATGTATTAGTAGAATTGTTATAAAAGGATAGGAACCGTCACAGTGGACCCGAGTAACAGCTATGTTCCTCTTTTAGCTGCATTAGTAATTCCACAATTCATTATCTTAACAAAATACTTTAAAGTAGTGCTGCAGATCTTAGAAACAAACTTGGCACACATTCTAAATTTAGCAAAATATAATTTAATTCTTTAAAAAAATTATCTATTGTCATTTATCACAGGCAAAGTTAACAAATGTAACAATTTCATATTAATTGAAAAACAAAAACAATGATTTCATAACGGTGATATGGCACAGCCCGATGGTGACATGTAATCTCAGAGCACATACCCAGAACTCAACTACATGTATAAATCATTGACTATTTCTTTATTAGCAGCTGGCCTAATGATGGCTAAGCCCTGCTACCATGGACATTAAATAAAGGCAACTAGTTACTTGTTATCAATCAATCAGAGATGGGTTTAAATTTCCATCCGAGGTTATGCCGATCGATGGATTGCTTTTATAGAAATAGTCTCGATATAGAAATAGTCTCTATAAGAACAGTGTTAATATCTCCAACCCCTTTTTCAGTCCAAAACAACAACGTTTTCTGCACAATTGTACAGTTAGTGACAGCATCCCAAATGGCACCCTATTCCCCACATAGTGCACACCCTATGAGCCCTGGTCAAAAGTAATGAACCATCTAGTGAATACGGTGCCATTTGGGACACAGAGTTTTAGTTAATCAGGAACAGTCCACGGTTCAGTTCCCACCCAGAGCATCGAGAGGGTCGTCGAAGATGTTGCCCAAGCTGTCTGCTGCACTGGTGTCCTGGGAGGGAGGGCTTTTCCTGAACTTGGATGGAGGCTGCTTGGCCATTGGCTTCACAGTGCAGGGAGAGAAGACATCTGTACAGAGAGAGCATGTCCAGTAGATGTTTCAGTTCAACCTGGTGGCAATGGCATTGTAAGAATGTGTGTGTAAGTATACCCATGTCTGTGGTAAATTTCAACGTGCATGTTGAAAGTTGTTGAGGGACAACAAACAATGCAAGATATTCTGAAATATGTGCTCTGCAAACACCCACCCATATCATCATGAAATATGGATTTAGTCTCCGCCTTCTTGAACTTTTTCTCTTTTGGTTTTGAAGCGGCCGTCAAATCAGCAAAGATGTCAACTTTGTCGTCAAACAGGCTGGAATCCAGAGATTTGTCTTTGTGAGCTTTGGGGGTCGTCTCCCCTTCATCCTGGACAACAGAATAAGACACATTCAGAAAAAAAGCAGACATACTTTCCAAGGAATACATGGATTTCCCTCCACCTCCTGTTGCAGAGATCGTGACTCTTGGATAAACTGAGGCAGCATGCGCTGAGCCAGACCAACTGCATTTAGACTACTACAATGTACTGTAGGGCTGAGAATTGCAAGGGACCTCAAGATATGATATTATCACGATACTTAGGTGCCGATACGATATGTGATTCTATATGTATTGCGATTCAATACTGTGATTTTATTGCAATTTAAATGTTTAAAACATACTCACTGACTATATAAAACATTAAGAACACCTGCTCTTTCCATGACATACTAACCAGGTGAAAACTATGATCCTTATTGATGTCACTTGTTAAATCCACTTCAATCAGTGTAGATGAAGGGGAGGAGACAGGTTAAAGAAGGATTTTTAAGCCTAGAGACAATAGATACATGGATTGTGTATGTGTGCTATTCAGAGGGTGAATGGGTAAGATTTAAAACATTTAAGTGCCTTTGAACGTGGTATGCTAGTAAATTCCAGGCACTACCGTCTTTACAGTCAACAGTTTCCCATGTGTCTCAAGAATGGTCCACTACCCCAAGGACATCCAGCCAACTTGACACAACCGTGGGAAGCGCTTTTGGGCCAGGGGGGGGGGGGGTACAACTCAATTAGGTGTTCCTAATGTTCAGTATACTCAGTGTATGTCTGCTGCAGACAGACAAAAGAACATGAGAAAATTTGTCTTCATCTGTCATGGAAAGAAAAGTGCTGAAAACATGTCGACTAAACATTTAAAAAGAAGATGGAAAACTTGCTATAGGATGAAAAAAACCTGAGTTTCAGCACAGACACCACCGATTAGTGCTGGCTGACCAAATGCTACCCAGCAATAAAAAAATCCTTGCGAGTCAAAGTATCGATATAATACCGTCCAAAATAATATGCAACTGTATTAGAGGTCGACCGATTAATCGGAATGGCCGATTATTTAGGGCCGATTTCAAGTTTTCATAACAATCGGAAATCGGTAATTTTGGACGCCGATTTTGTAAAAAAAAAAAATGTACACCT
Organism: Oncorhynchus nerka; assembly: GCF_034236695.1. Lineage (NCBI taxonomy): Eukaryota > Metazoa > Chordata > Actinopteri > Salmoniformes > Salmonidae > Oncorhynchus > Oncorhynchus nerka. The sequence continues at coordinate 17,513,750 of NC_088405.1, forward strand.
TTATTTAATCTTTATTTAACTAGGCAAGTCAGTTAAGAACACATTCTTATTTTCAATGACGGTTACCTGCCTTGTTCAGGAGCAGAATGACAGATATTTACCTTGTCAGCTCAGGGATTCAATCTTGCAACCTTACGGTTAACTAGTCCAACGCTCTAACCCCCTGCCTCACGAGGAGCCCGCCTGTTCCGCAAATGCAGTAAGAAGCTGGTGTAATGATGTGAAATGGCTAGCTAGTTAGCGGGGTGCGCGCTAATAGCGTTTCAAACGTCACTCGTTCTGAGACTTGGAGTAGTTGTTCATCCTTGCTCTGCATGGGTAACGCTGCGTCGAGGGTGGCTGTTGTCATTGAGTTCCTGGTTCGAGCCCAGGTAGGAGCGAGGAGAGGGATGGAAGCTATACTGTTACACTGGCAATACTAAAGTGCCTATAAGAACATCCAATAGTCAAAGGTATATGAAATACAAATGGTAGAGAGCAAAATAGACCTATAATAACTACAACCTAAAACTTCTTACCTGGGAATATTGAAGACTCATGTTAAAAGGAACCACCAGCTTTCAAATGTTCTCATGTTCTGGGCAAGGAACTTAAATGTTAGCTTTCTTACATAGCACATATTGCACTTTTACTTTCTTCTCCAACACTTTGTTTTTGCATTATTTAAACCAAATTGAACATGTTTCATTATTTATTTAAGGCTAAATTGATTTTATTGATGTATTATATTAAGGTAAATAAGTGTTCATTCAGTATTGTTGTGATTGTCATTATTACGAATACATTTTAAAAATCGTCTGATTAATCGGCATCGTTTTTTTTTTTTTTTGTCCTCCAATAATCGGTATCGGTGTTGAAAAATCATAATCGGTTGACCTCTAAACTGTATCGATATTTCCTCCAACTAGTACGATGAAAAATAAACTAACATTTCAATGATTGTAAGATATTGTAAATTCCTGGCTGCACAATAAATAAAAAATACAGACAGATTGATTGTTCAAATGACTGACAATATTGATCATGACCAATACCTGGAAGAGGTCCTGTTTGGGAGTAGGGTTGCTCCCTGCAGTAATTTTAGTAGTGGGAGTAGAGATATTTCCCAGCACAAAGATGCCCTCTTCATCCTCCTCCTCCAGGAAGGTCTTCGCCGACCTCGGCTTGACCTTCTGGAACAAGTCACCCATGGGGTCGTCAAAGAGGGACGGAGGGGTCGCTTCTTTCTCTTCCTTCGGCGTCAACTCACCCTCCGTAGTCTTTGTGGCGAGTTTGGGGACTGTGGCTAGGGCAGGGACAGACCCAAACAGGTCAGCCTCGTCGGGAGAGGGCAGCACCTTCACCTTGCTTCCCATAGAAAAGTCTCTCTTTAGAGTGGTGTTGGACACTGGTAGTGCTAGAACTGATGGTGTGACCGAGACATCAGTGAGCGGCGGTTGGGAGGGTAAGGAGGGTAAGCCAGTGGTTGGGGCTTGGTTGGGTAGACTAGGCCGGGGGAGGGTTAAGTTAGGTAGTGCCAGGCAAGGCTCGATTGGGTTAAGTAGTGCCAAACTAGGCTGGGTTGGATGAGGTAGGGTTGGGCTGTGTCCGGCCGGGTCCTCTCCCTGGTTTTTCTGGTCCACGGAGCTCTGTGCTGACATCTGCCGTGCTGCCCTGGTCTGGGGCCTGCGGCGGATGGAGCCTTTAGCTCGACCCTACAGGAAGAGAAGACGCATGAAGTCATAACGGGCTGATTAAGGAAGGTACAAGGTTTAGCTTTAGGTGTGCTTTGTTTCCCCTACACCCCAGTGCTTGACCTCTGACCCTTAACCAACCTTGTTGGCACACTGTAGCACAGACACCTGGACAGGGCGGTCGAAGCTAAGCCCTCCGTCTCTGGGGGACTGGGTCCATGCTGGACTGGGGCTGAGGCCTGAGGAGCTGGGGCTCAGGCCTGGTAGGAGGGCAACAGGGTTGATCACCAGGTTGGTCTGAGAGTGGGGAGGAGGAACACACTTGTTCATCAACTAAAGTCCTTTATAAGAGAGTGTTTATAGCACAGTGAGGATACATGCAAATGGTTGTCATATTATAGAATTGGATTTACAAGTAATTTTGTTCATGCAGTTCCTCATGATCATCAGAACAAAGTGGTAGACAGAGGAAAGAGAGAGCCAAAGAATAAAGCAAAAATGTAGACATAGGAATGACATCTATTCATGCAATTTCAGGAAGAAGAAAGGCTGAGCAATCGCTTTCAGTCTGATGGTAAAAAAACTAAACATTATGCGAATCAATCTGAGTCACGCTGTCGCAGTTTAGCTTTTATGCCAGCAGTGGAAAAGACGACATGATTCATGTCAAAGGCTGAGGTTCAAAGATGTCTGGCAGAGAACACATGTTGTACGAATAAACTCTCACTCAGAAAGAATAAAGATAGAGTAAAACATTGAGTGATTTAAAAGAAGAAGTTGTTTACTTTGAGTTTTCCTATCCATGACAAAGGCTCTTTAGATTTTACAGGGCTTCTGTGCAGTTGAACAACATAGATCAGGTAAAAAGCTCCAATGCAGCTGTTTCTCAATATGTCTCAAGTCTCAATATCAAATCATTTATTGGTAACAATTAAATAACTTATTTTTGACCATTTTAATTAAAAAACAAGGAACAAAAAGTGTCTTAGCGAAGAGCAATTTTTCAACAAAGAATTTTGCCAAGACTCAATGGTCTGAGTGTGGAGGGGATAACTAGCTGTTATTGGCAGAGAGGTGTGGAACTCTTTCTCATTGGTCTATTAACTAATTTACCGCCTGGTGACGTCTTCACACCAAAACAGGCTGACATTTCAGGCAGTCTTTTCAAACAGCTCAACACTGAAAGGGCGTTATCATTTTCACAATGTTATGCCAAACGCAGTGTGGAAATATATCTAAAACATAGGAAAATCACGTTTTTGACCTTTAAGTAATCTTGACACAGACAGGAATACCTCCAAAAGAAATGTAACAGCCTGAATAACATTCCCTTGAAATATATCACAGTGTAACAAGTCTCAACTGAGAGGAGAGAGCATTACTGTCTATAGATATCCTTCAAATTCTGAAACACTTCAATCATAAACACATTGGCAATCACATAGACTGCAGAGCACTAAGGCTGCATTTACACAGGCAGCCCAAATCTGATCCTTAAAAAAAATTTTAAAAAAAAAGTATTTTCACCAATCAGATCTGAAAAAAAATCTAGTGTGAAAAGATATGATGCGATTGATCAAAAGACCAATTAGTTGAAAAACAAATATTAGAATCGGGCTGCCTTTGTAAACCAGCCTTTGTAAGACTTTGTTTCATCAGCCTTACCTCACTCCCTGTGACTGGTTCTGTGACAGAAGGTTTTGGGGATGGCTCGTCTTTACCGGGTTTACTGGGCTTCGCCGATACTTTCTGAGGTCAAATGAAAGACAAGGACTGAAGGTGAAGTCATGAGTAAATTAATCAAGTTGTTATTGTATTGATTGAATAGGGTACCGGCCGAAGAGCTTTGGGATTGACAGAGCTGAAGAGGTCATCTTCATCCTCATCACTAAAATGAGGATAAACAGTGTTGGGGCTGCCGACCTCACTGAGCTGGGCCTGGACTTCACTGAGCTACTAGCATTACTGGGCCTGAACCTCTGAGACAGGAACACAGCACTTTTACACCAGGAATATCATAAGTACAATTAATTTATCATTAAAAGTAATAGCAGGTAGTACGCGTCAATGTGCGTCCACCCTGGTCCTGGTGAGTGCAGGCTTTTGCTCTCGCCCAACACTAACACCTTTCCCATCTCACTGAGTGCGGTCCCTAGAACTCACCACAAACTTGTCAGGCGTGGCGAAGATGTCAACGTCGGGGTGGTTGTCTCTCTGCTGAGTGTGACTGAAGAGCAGTTCCTCATCCTGGAACACCCCGGTACTGCTCTTGGTATGAGGACGCTCCTCTGCAGGCTAACGCACAGACATAGGATTTACACACATATACAGACAGACGCACGCACACAGGAATTGTAAGTAGTATGAATAAACAAACCGAGACAAACCTTTATTGTGTTTATGGCAGCTGGTTTGCTAGGTATGGAGATAGGGACAGTCCAGTCAGCACCCTCCTCATCATCAAACAGACTGACGGTGTTCTTCTTCTTTTTGGACTCCTTTTCCATGGGGGGCGGGCCCTCAGACAGAAAGTCATCACCATCAGTCTCGTCCAATGGGCTCTTAGTCTGCTTGTTAAGTGACAGGAAGATATAAAGAGAGTCTGAGTATAGCACCTTACACTTAGGAGCAGGGCTTCATCTCAATTCACCTTTCCTCTCTCCTTACCTCAATCTCAACCATACTGGAAGAGAATGTCCAAGGTCAGTCCTAGATTTGAGCTTAGGGGGAACATCTACCCTCAGCCTTATGTAGCGTCTCACCTTGGCTGCTCCCAGTCGGTCTCCCAGCACGTTGATCCCTCCAAACAGACTGACGGCCCCTACTGGCTTCTTCTTACTCTCACTGCACTCTACTAGAGAGGACAGGGGCTGTACCTCAGGACCCTTCGCTGCACGCCTCTTCTCCACTGGGGGAGGAGGTGCCGTCACCTCAGGTTTGACTGTGTGGACCCGTGAGGGGGCTGGGGAGCCCACAGCAGCAGCCTAGAGAACAGGGCAAGGGCACAGGAGACAAGGGTATGAACTAAGGGGTGAATGACAAGTTGTTTAAAATTCAATAATACATACATATCACTGCAGGGATGTCACCACACATATATTTCCATGAAGAGTACAACACAAACATGAATAAAAAAATAGTACTTTACCAAAGAAACTATGAATAAAAACATTTTCATTCTATATTTGAATTGTTTTGAAATAGATAGCCTACATCCACTGCATTCAGAAAGTAATCAGACCCCTTGACTTATTCCACATTTTGTTAAGTAACAGCCGTATTCTAAAATGTATTACATTGGGAGGGTTTTCCTCATCAATCTACACAATATCCCATAATGACAAAGCAAAAACGTTAAGAAAAAACGGAAAAATGACATGTACAGAAGTATTCAGACCCTCAGTACTTTGTAGAAGCACCTTTGGCAGCGATTACAGCCCTGCGTCTTCTGGGGTATGACGCTACAAGTTCGGCACACCTGTGTTTGGGGAGTTTCTCCCATTGTTCTCTGCAGATCCTCTCAAGCTCAGTCAGGTTGGATGGGGAGCGTTGCTGCACAGCTATTTCCAGGTCTCTCCAGAGAAGTTCAATTGGGTTCAAATCCGGGCTCTGGCTGGGCCACTCAAGGACAATCAGAGACTTGTCCTGAAGACACTTCTGCATTGTCTTGGCTGTGTGCTTTGGGTGGTTGTCCTGTTGGAAGGAGAACCATCTCACCAGTCTGAGGTCCTTAGCGATATGGAGCGGGTTTTCATGAAGGATCTCTGTGCTTTTTTCCTTTCATCTTTCCCTTGATCCTGACTAGTCTCCCAGTCCCTGTCGCTGAAAAACATCCACACAGCATGATGCTGCCACCACCATGTTTCACCGTAGGCATGGTACCAGGTTTCCTCCAGACTTGACGCTTGGCATTCAGGCCAAAGAGTTCAATCTTGGTTTCATCAGACAAGATAATCTTGTTTCTCATTGTCTGAGAGTCTTTAGATGTCTTTTGGCAAACTCCAAGCAGGCTGTCATATTCCTTTTACTGAGGTGTGGCTTCAGTCTGGCCACTCTACCATAAAGGTTTGATTGGTAGAGTGCTGCAGAGATGGTTGTCCTTCTGGAAGGTGCTCCTATCTCCAGAGGTACTCTGGAGCTCTGTCAGTGTGGTGAGTGTCTTTCCAAATAATCTCCAATCAATTGAATTTACCACAAGTGAACTCCAATCAAGTTGCAGACACATCTCAAGGATGATCAATGAAACAGGATGCACCTGAGCTCAATTTCAAGACTCATAGTAAAGGGTCTGAATACTTAAGTAAATTAGGTATCTGTTTATTTTTATATAAATTTGCAAACATTTCTAAAAACCTGTTATCACTTTCTCATCTAGGGGTATTGTGTGTAGATTGATGATGATTTGTATTGACTTAATCCATTTTAGAATAAGGCTGTAACATAACAAAATGTGGAAAAAGGGAAGGGGTCTGAACACTTTCCTAATGCACGGTATTACTGAATTCCATTGTTGCCTCGAAGGCTTTTCATCTTTACGTTATTATTCATGTCAGTGGCTACTTCCCAAAATGGCAACCTATTCCCTATATAGTGCACTATATAGGGAACAGGGTGCCATTTATGACACAGACAGAATCTGTAACCCAGGCTTACTTTGGGGTCAGCTAGAGTAGAGCTGTTGTTGATGGCTGGTTTGAAGACGAAGAGGGATCCCTTATCTTCACCATCCTCAGTCTCATCTTCAAACAGGAGAGACACTCTCTGTGGCTTCTTCGGACTGCATCAACACAGACATTTACACCCATCAAACCACTACCAAGACCCTAACTAGAGATAGTGATTTCACTTTTTTTTTTTTTTTTTTAACACTACTCAAACATTTTAGCACAGTGTCTCTTTTGTTGGGGATATAAAGTTTACCTAAACTCCTTGGTAGCAGCAAAGAGATCGTCATCATACTCATCGAACAGGCTGTCGAAAGGATCTGCTTTGACACTGGGTAGACGATAAGGGTTGCTATCACTGGACTTCATCCCTCCAGTCTTTCCTGCACTATGCTTGGAGCTCATCCAATGGTCCTGATACAGACAGAATACAAAGGGTTAAATAGATAGCATGTGTTGAAGTATTAGCGACAATCTTCACTATCAAGCCCGGTTCAAAATCTACCCCTTGCCCCCTACCCCTTTGGTGTTTGCAGATTTGTAGGAATAGGATGGTTGTAAGATATATCTGAAGCTGTGCTGATTGGATGGAGTTGCCATCACCATATTGGCTATGGGAAATTCCACAGTTACAGAGTGATGCAGAAACTCAGATCTTACACTTTAAAATATATGTCAAACAAAAACCAATGATTGAAAAGTTACGCAAACCATACAACCCTAAGCCCAAGGACAACAAACAATTTCCACAGAAGTTGTTACAAAAACTACATTTACTTGAAGAACAGTGCAGATGTAAAGTTTGGTAACAGAATGACGGTTTGTTCCATCTGTACTGTTCTTCAAGTAAATGTGTTTTTGTAAAATGTTCTGTGGAAACTGCTAAAAGTAGTCTTTGTGCATAGAGTTGTATGGTTTATAAAATAAATATTTACACTAATGGTCAAAAGTTTTAGAACACCTACTATGCCAAGAGTGTGCAAAGCTGTCAAGGCAAAGGGTGGCTACTTTGAAGAATCTTAAATATGAAATATAGTTTGATTTGTTGAACACTTTTTTGGGTCACTACACAATTCCATGTGTTATTTCATAGTTTATGTCTTCACTATTATTCTAAAATGTAGAAAATAGTAAAAAATAAAGAAAAAGCCTTGAATGAATAGGTGTTGTAAAACCTTTGACCGGTAGTGTATATATATTTTTTTTTTACAGAAATTATCACTCAGATACTGTGGAATTGCCCACACACCTGTCCAGTTATTTCAGATCTGTTAATACAAAAATGGGTAGTGGCTACAGAAGGAGGCATTATTTTCTGAAAGGCTGATGTTGAACTGAAGTTTATGTATCAAGGTTCCGTTCCCTCCCATTACCTCGTCATCACTGAAGACGGCACTAGAGACAGGTTTCTTGACTTGTGGTGTGGCATCTTCAGTTTGGCTTGATTTAGACTTCTTCGCAGACACAAACAGATCCTGCATAATGAAAGAAAGTGGTTAGATATGAAGTGGAAGGTACCAATTCATTATATTTTATGGGCCGATGTCAGTCATAGCTCATTTTCTCACCTCATCCTCCTCGTCAACAAATATGGACAGAAGAGCTTTGCTCTGAAGTGTCGGTTCAGGCTTGGACTGACTCTTAGGGATGGTTGGACATATCTGTAGAAAGACAGGGACAGAAAGTTGAGGTAAAATCTGTGAATCAAAGTGTGCTCCATGATCACCCCGAAAATTCTACAGGGTTCATACAGTGACAAGTCAAATTCAAGGACTTAAGTACTTTTTCAATCACTATTATTGATTTTCAAGGACCATGAATCTGTAACTGTTCATATTATGTCATTGTTTCTAGACGCCACCCGATGGCAGTAAATGGAGGAACCCAATGAAGGGGGGAAAAGTAGTTTCATCACTACCTTACAAGTTCTACTCAATAATACGTTGTTTCACTACATACATGAGTGGTATGTCAGTACTGATGAGGTTCTAATTTGAGTAGTGATGAGCAGAGTTTTGTGACATGCCTACTGGTGAACACACATTACTACACAACTCCAGATTAATGACTGTGCTTTTATTCTGCATTTGGGAATCTATTACTTAATAGCTACAAAAAGCGTCTCGTTTCCAACTGGCAGCTTCAGTGTCGCCGGCCGGGAAAAGGGTGGGTGGGCTGTGTGAGGAACACGGCACCTTAACAGCCACCAGAAGGGCAGGAGCACAGCCGTCACGCGATAAAGCGGAATATTGCGAGCACCCCGTGAATGAGGCGATGGGCAAAAAAGCTCTGGAGGAAGTTGCAGAGAAAAAGTCACAAATGTAGAAGTGGCGCCAGCGCAGGATGCAGCGTTGTCATGCCCCCTTCATGTGGCTCTTCAGGAGCGATTCACCCATGCTCTTCAGGAGCGATTCACCCATGCTCTTCAGGAGCGATTCACCCATGCTCTTCAGGAGCGATTCACCCATGCTCTTCAGGAGCGATTCACCCATGCTCTTCAGGAGCGATTCACCCATGCTCTTCAGGAGCGATTCACCCATGCTCTTCAGGAGCGATTCACCCATGCTCACTCGCAATGTCAAAGTCTGATGCAGTTTTTTTGCACCTTACATGGTGTGGGTTGGTTGGTTCCACTGATGTAGTGGTAAAAAGGTGGGTAAACTATACTATACAAAAATATAAAACGCAACATGTAAAGTGTTGTTCTCATGTTTCATGAGTTGAAATAAAAAATCCCATAAATGTTCCATATGGACAAAAGGCAGGATCGAATTTTACCGCCAATTTAGGTATCAATGTGACGTTTGAGGATACAAAACTCAGTAGTCTGCCTGGAATATAATTTGCAAGACCAATAGAATTTTCATGTTGACATATTTGATCATTATCTGTTCTCCTCTCATCTTATTCAACTACATTCAAGTAATGGACCATTACTTGAGAATAAGTGTTGAAAAGAAGCACACCTGTCAAATCAAATCAAATTTGATTTTATGTGAGTGAGTGAGTTAGAGAGAAAGAGAGAAAGAGATATTGCATATAGAGATGATGGATGGATAAAAGAGGATTCCCACCTCCTCTGACTCTTCACTGGTGGAGGGCCGTTGCTTCTTTAGTGTCTCAGTCAGCAGGGTCTTGGTACCAGGACCAAACATGGAGACATCTGCTGGCATCTAAACACAACCAACAACCTCATCACTGAAACCAACAACCATCATCCTCATCACTGAAACCAACAACCATCATCAGTGCAACATGTAATCATGATACCCAAGTCCACTAAATCAATAACCATGATCATGTATCCCACTTAATATGTAGGGTGTTCACCCATAAAAGTATTAATTAATTCAAGGTTTATACAAATATGTCCATTCAACAGAGAATTGCATCAGAAAAAGAGTAGTCTAACCCCCATGTCGCTACCATAGATGGTTTAAAAGTTAGACAATTTACTCTGAGAATTTAGTATGTTTACAGTGAATGGAATGTCATCACAGGCATGATCAAAGTGGCCACTGCTCCATAGACCTCTGCTCCGCAGCAGAACATCACTAACAGGCCTCCCGAGCGGCACAGCGGTCTAAAGCACTGCTTCGAAGTGCTAGAGGCGGCATACAGATCCGGGTTTGATCCCGGGCTGTGACACAGCCGGCTACGACCAGGAGACCCATGAGGCGTCCGGCGTCGTCCTGGTTAGGTCGGCCGGGATATCCTTGTCCCATCCCGCTCTAGTGACTCCTTGTGGCAGGCCGGGCATATGCACACTGACTTTGGTCGCCAGTTGTACGGCGTTTCCTCTGACACATTGGTGCAGCTGGCTTCCAGGTTAAGCGAGCAGTGTGTCAAGAAGCAGTGCGGCTTGGCAGGGTCGTGTTTCGGAAGACGCATGGCTCTTGACCTTGGCCTCTCACGAGTCCGTACGAGAGTTGCAGCGATAGGACAATTGGATACCATGAAATTGTGGAGAAAAAGAGGTAAAAAGTAGTGGCTGCAGGTCAAACGAGTGGAAAAAAAATGGGCTTTTTCTAAATGAAATCTGCAGTATAAAAACAAAATAGGGACTAAATATGTATTTATTTACAAAGCTAACAGACAATTTCAATAACCACCCTCCATGAAGACAATATGTTCATGTTTTCGTTGTGTATTTCTGAATCTTTCCCTTTAAATCGGCATAGAAATGGCACCTCTCAACGTAGATTGGTATCAAGTTGATTTTGATTGGTCTAACCTGCAAAAACACCTCCAAATGGTACCTCCCAATGCCAAATATGGAAGAGATAGACCCAAGAGCAGCGCAGTCGAAACTAGCAACGGTCACAACAAACGAACATTCTTATTTCATCAACACTGTCAAGTATAAGTATATTAAAGTTAAATTGCAGAGAACAATGTAATGATTCATTGTGTGTGATTTATAATGACATGGGACAAAGAAAACAACGTTTTGACACAACTTTCATAGCATCCTCTTGAATTGCCCCGTTTTTCTCTACATTCTAAGTTAGTGAGCGGAGTCCCTATGATACAGTATAGGTAAAAACAATGCTCTGTACACGTGTGTATATTCACCTGTTCTTCCTCCTCCACCACCTCCCTCCTGCTCTGTAGAGGGGGCAGAACACCGGAGCTCTCACTGAAGATGTCACCATCCTCATCACCTCCTCCAAACAGATCCACTGTCTTCTTCTGCTTGGGTTCCTCCTGTCCAGCTGAACACAGGTAACAATGAGTGCTTGTGCTAAAGACAGTTATAGTGTGGCAAGATCTAAGATGTGAAACTTACTGCATGAATAAAAATAAGGTGAACACTTGATTCACATACCTAACTGATGTATTGGCGTGATGTCAAAGTAAGATTTTCACTGATATTTTACGATCATTGATCTCAAGATGGGATCTCGCCCACCATGCTAGCGAGAGAGAGAGGTTACGGTTTGATTGACTTACCAGAGCTGGATTTATTAAGGCTTTCGCCGGTGAAGAAGTGATCCTCCTCATCGTCAAACAGCCCCCCTAAAGCGGTCTTTCTAGGGGCTGATGTCTGAGTCTTGATGGGTTTGGCTGGACTGCCGTTCTCTCTACCCTCCACTGAGTCAGAGTCATTAGGAGTGCCAAACAGGCTGTTCTCTATGGGGAAAGAAGAGGACAAGATAGACTCGTCAAATAGAATCTGGAGAGGATAAAATTGTCAATACCATCACAGAATTGTCAACATAGTACAGTAGACTGTCTGTGGTCATGTATTGTAATAGTATTTAGTATGAATTTAATAAATCCATTTCAGAAAGGCAGGACGGTATCTTCAGAGGCATTATGTTCACAAGCCACAGAAAACTGTCTATCATTTCAGTAACACTGTTATTACGGTTTAATCTTTGATAGGCCTTGGTTGTCCTTAGGGCATGTTTCTATGCTCCCGAGTGGCGCAGCGGTCTAAGACACTGCATCTCAGTGCAAGAGGCGTCACTGCAGTCCCTGGCTCGAATCCAGGCTGCATCACATCCGGGCTTGATTGGGAGTCCCATAGGGCAGCGTACAGCGTAGTCCAGGTTTGGCCGGTGCAGGCAGTCATTGTAAATAAGATTTTGTTCTTAACTCACTTGCCTAGTTAAATAAAGGTTAAATAAATACATACAAATTGTATTACCTGGGAAAATTGGCACAGCCCCTGAAGGAATCTTCTTAGCAGGCTTGACAGGTTCTGGCAGGAACACAAAGGTCAAATGAATAAGGTAACCCACGACAAATAAATTATAAACAGTGACCACAGCCATTACACAAAAGTAACAACATTCTCAATTCACTTACAAGAAAACATCCTGAAAAGGAAAGCAACCATCTAAACTTGCAGAACAAAAAAAAATGTTGATTGCAAAACATCTAGTGTGTCCTAATGAAAACATCCTTGGTGTTTCAACAGATAGTTGTATGGCTATTATTACCTGTGGTCTTCTCTGCTACAGGCTGTTTAGGTGGATCAGAGAACAGATCCCCCTGGACAACAAACATCATATTATCAGGGTTGTCTGGTTTCAGACAAAACTCATTTAATGTACTCTTCGGGAGCTTTTAAAAGGCTGTAGATTGATCTGGTTTTCTTTGAACGGTTCACTTATTGATTTCTATCCATCAGATTATGTGAAACAACAATGGGTAAGTAACATGTAAAAAGTAAGACATGGAAGCTACAAAATGGCGTTCATGTGAGCCTACCTCATCATCAAACAGTCCTCTCCCTCGACTGAAGAGGCCCCCTTTTCCTCCAAACGGAGAGAAGTCCTCGTCCTCCATCTTGGGTGGCCCGAATAACTCCTCGCTGTCATCTTCATCAGCTACAACACAAACAGCTGTCAACAACAAGTCAAAACAAATACTGGTAAACACTGCAATGTCATGACTGCTTGTCAAATGACATCTAATTCAGTCACTTTGGAGCGAGACCAACTCCACTAATGCTCTTCTGACTGAAGTGTTATGAATTAACAGTTAGCTTAGCAGGTACAATAAAATTGGATACATAGTGTGAGAGATTAGGTGCTTGTACACAATGTGCAGTAAAGAAAACTCTTTTAGAGGAGTGCACTGCTGTCCTACCCAGTGGCCTCTCAGCCTTGGGCTCTTTCTTTGCTTTACTGTTCTTCTTACAGGATTCAGAGAAGTGACACATGTAGTGAAACATGAGCATGCAGAAAGAACAATGACATGTAGTGAAACATGCACATGCAGAAAGAACAATGACATGTAGTGAAACATGAGCATGCAGAAAGAACAATGACATGTAGTGAAACATGAGCATGCAGAAAGAACAATGACATGTAGTGAAACATGCACATGCAGAAAGAACAATGACATGTAGTGAAACATGCACATGCAGAAAGAACAATGACATGTAGTGAAACATGCACATGCAGAAAGAACAATGACATGTAGTGAAACATGAGCATGCAGAAAGAACAATGACATGTAGTGAAACATGCACATGCAGAAAGAACAATGACATGTAGTGAAACATGAGCATGCACATGCAGAAAGAACGATGACATGTAGTGAAACATGCACATGCAGAAAGAACGATGACATGTAGTGAAACATGAGCATGCACATGCAGAAAGAACGATGACATGTAGTGAAATATGAGCATGCAGAAAGAACAATGACATGTAGTGAAACATGCACATGCAGAAAGAACAATGACATGTAGTGAAACATGCACATGCAGAAAGAACAATGACATGTAGTGAAACATGAGCATGCAGAAAGAACAATGACATGTAGTGAAACATGCACATGCAGAAAGAACAATGACATGTAGTGAAACATGCACATGCAGAAAGAACAATGACATGTAGTGAAACATGCACATGCAGAAAGAACAATGACATGTAGTGAAACATGCACATGCAGAAAGAACAATGACATGTAGTGAAACATGCACATGCAGAAAGAACGATGACATGTAGTGAAACATGCACATGCAGAAAGAACGATGACATGTAGTGAAACATGCACATGCAGAAAGAACGATGACATGTAGTGAAACATGCACATGCAAAAAGAACGATGACATGTAGTGAAACATGCACATGCAGAAAGAACGATGACATGTAGTGAAACATGCACATGCAGAAAGAACGATGACATGTAGTGAAACATGCACATGCAGAAAGAACAATGACATGTAGTGAAACATGAGCATGCAGAAAGAACGATGACATGCAGTGAAACATGAGCATGCACATGCAGAAAGAACAATGACATGTAGTGAAACATGAGCATGCACATGCAGAAAGAACGATGACATGTAGTGAAACATGCACATGCAGAAAGAACGATGACATGTAGTGAAACATAAGCATGCAGAAAGAACAATGACATGTAGTGAAACATGAGCATGCAGAAAGAACGATGACATGTAGTGAAACATGAGCATGCACATGCAGAAAGAACAATGACATGTAGTGAAACATGAGCATGCACATGCAGAAAGAACGATGACATGTAGTGAAACATAAGCATGCAGAAAGAACAATGACATGTAGTGAAACATGAGCATGCACATGCAGAAAGAACGATGACATGTAGTGAAACATGAGCATGCAGAAAGAACAATGACATGTAGTGAAACATGCACATGCAGAAAGAACGATGACATGTAGTGAAACATGAGCATGCACATGCAGAAAGAACGATGACATGTAGTGAAACATAAGCATGCAGAAAGAACAATGACATGTAGTGAAACATGAGCATGCAGAAAGAACAATGACATGTAGTGAAACATGTGCTGTTGTAATCTGCCAACATTATTTGCATTATGAAATCACATGTTGTAGTATGGCCTACATTATGTGCAAATGTACCAACTGAAAACACATCTTGGAACGTGTATGGAGCAAATAGTGGCCATAATAATCAAAACAGAGAGGACAGATACATGAATTTAGGTAGATTGTTATTGAGTGAAGTGTATGATCATTAGTCTGGGTGCCAGACTGTGTTCTGCACAGTCATACGGCATATCAAGATGTTATCCTATATTTTAAGCCTGAATTGAGAATTACAGTGGCCAGAAAAAAGTATGTGAACTCTTTGGAATTACCTGGATTTCTGCATACATTGGTCATCAAATTTGATCAAATCTTCATCTAAGTCACAACAATAGACAAACATAGTGTACTTAAACTAATAAGAAAGGAGAAAAAAAGGCACAGCACACCAACATCAAAAGCTCACCCAACTGTAAAGTATTGTGGAAGGAGCATCATGGTTTGGGGCTGCTTTGCTGACTCAGGCCTGGACTGCTTGCCATCATTAACGGAAAAAGGAATTCAAGTTTATCAAGACATTCTGCAGGAGAATGTTAGGCTGCCAATTGAAGCTCAACAGAGGTTGGGTGATGCAACAGGACAACAACCCAAAACACAATTAAATCTTCAACAGAAGAAAATACGCCTTCTGGAGTGGCCCAGTTAGAGTACTGACCTCACCCCGATTGAGATGCTGTGGCATGACCTCAAGAGCGGTTCACAAACATCCTCAAGAATATTGCTTAACTGAAAGCGTTTTGTAAAGAGGAATGGTCCAAAATTCCTCCTGACCGTTGTGGAGGTCTGATCCGCAACTACAGAAAACGTTTGGTTGAGGTTACTGCTGCCAAAGGAGGGTCAACCAGTTATTAAATCCAAGGGTTCACATACCTTTTCCACCCTGCACTGTGAGCGTTTACACAGCGTGTTCAATAAAGACATGAAAACTAATCATTGTTTGAGTGTTATTATTTTAAGCAGACTGTGCTTGTATATTGTTGTGACCTAGATGAAGATCAGATCAAATTTTATGACCAATTTATGCAGAAATCCAGGTATTTCCAAAGGGTTCACGTACTTTTTCTTGCCACTGTAGATAAAAAATGCAAGCAATTGTCTGAGGATGGTGCTGGACCATCTGACATAAAAAGAAAGGATATTTTGATGAAAAGGCTTTAAATAAAAAGAGTAAAAATCCAGGCATGTCACATTACTGCAAAAGACACAGGGCCATACGATCATATAAGTTAAGTTAGCTAAAGCAGAAACACACTGGTACCCAGGCTAGCATATGAGCTCATACAGTTAACCTTCATAGAAACCATGATATGTTTAACATAAACCAAAACATGGTGGAGGTGATAATGGACGTGCTGAATAGTTTGTAATTCAGGTCATATCAACCCAACATACATGTGCGATCTCCCTCTGGCTTGCTGATCGGTTCCCCTTTGATTCTGGCGGCCAGCTCATCAGCAAAGGATGATGGTCTTGGGTTCTGAATGTGACACAAAGACTTCCGTAAAAGAAAGATAGAATAGAACATCAATATTCATGTAAGGGGACATGCAATTAACTACAACAAATATTTCACATTTATGTCTACATTCAATAGCGGAGACATGACACAATCATTATGCTCCCTCAAGTCATAAAACAGATGTATTAGCAATGTTGTCTTAGCTGGATAAAGGCTAGTTATATTTAATAAATTATCTGTCCATCATATTATTAGTACCAGTCTCCACCAGCAAACCATAATCAAACATACCTTTCTGTCATCATCATCATCTTCCGATTCTCCGAATATGTCTGAATCTCCCTCCTCGTCCTCACTCAACATAGACAACTTCTGAAGGGGAAATCATTCAATGTCATCCATGAGGTTGCAAATAAAATCACAATCCTCACTAAGGTGTAATCATTACCATCATCGCCATAAACAGCAGCATGCTTATGGCCAGTGTCTAGAGTGTACGTAGGATTCGATCAATCACACTTTTCTGTTGTGTTTCATCATTGATTAAATTGGCAAATACCTCAATCATCCCTTGTCAGAATTGTGCACACAGCGATACAATCCTGTACGTTTGTTATTGTTATCACAGAGATATCAACTAACTCTGGGTTTGATCCTCAACCCTGACAGTCACAGTGAAATTGACCTTCACCACCTTCTTAATGGTGCCTGGCCCCTCCTCATCCTGGTCGAAGTCATCGTCTGACTGCTGTTCACATAAACACCACAGGGATAATACAGTTATCTAAATCAAATTGTCAGTATTCTCAACTTATTTTGAGGATAATAATAATGCCAACTTCACTTAAAAAAAACATCTGACTCTTTCTGGATGAAAAAAGACTTACGTTAGCATCTTTGCCATCTTCGCTCACAATAACGGTGTCGCGATCACTGTCGACTGACATTTCTGTGAAGTAAAGAATGACATCAGTTTCACTTTCTCTCTGAGAAACACGGCTAATGTTAGACGAGAAACACTATGCTTGGAAGAGTGTTGAACACGAACAATATAAACACATGCCAAGAATACACACACTTTCCTTCAGTAGAAAGAGTACATGAAGAACAGAGGTGATCTACCTTCACTGGAGAGGTCACCCAGTCCAACGTCTTCTTGCCCCATAAAGAGCTGAGAGCCAATCAGATATGGTAAAGGCCTGTCCACATACAGGTCCTTCAAACAGAGAGAGGTGGGTTAGAGAAGGAAAGAAGGGGAGGAAGCGGTCAGAGAAAACGTGATTGGTCAATACGGGCAGAATCATTCAAATTAAATGTTAGTCAACAAAAAATAACGTGTACATCAGTTGTCAAAGTGCTTAACCTGTCCTACACCCCAAATACAAATCAAAAACAGTGGCATGAAAACATTGGCCATCCTCCCTAGACTAGACTGGGCAGGTACTAATCCTAACGTGATATCTGGAGGCGTGAATAACTTGAATTCTCTCTAATCCTGTATGTTTCCAGATGATTCCAAACTCACCTTGGGCTCCAGTATGGGCTCCACTCTGTCTGTGGCCTCCTCGTCCTCCGAGTCAGAGTTTCCTGCCTTGATGTCTAGCTGCTCAAATGCAGAGTCCAGCACCATCAGACCGTAGTTCACTGCTTCCTGGACCTTAGGAATCAGCTGGGCTTCCTTCTGCTCACGAGTCTTCTAATGCGGGGTAATTTAATTTAACTATCCCCGGGGAGGAACTCGCGTTGTCACAGTGCTATACATGTCACAGCACATCAAGGAAGGAGTAGGTAGATTATTTACCTGCTCAGGCGGTCTCTCCAAGGCCTCAGGCTTTGGCACCGCCTCCTCCTCCACCTCCTCATCATACACTCTCTGATGAGGTCAACAAACACAAATATCAATAACACATCACACAATCAATACAAGAAGAATGAGTTAGAATCTATCAATGTAAAACAGCACCTTGTGATAGTGAACAAAAAGAGGCGGCACCATGAGCAAGCAGATCATTAAACACAAGAGTCATCAGTTCCTCATAGTTCTGTACTGTGTAGCACGATTAATCTTTTCTTCCTTTTGTTAAAAGCTTGTGAAGTTTCAAAATATCTGGGAAATGTAAAATACGGCACAACCATCCTCTAAAGAAGAGGGGCACAAAGCTCAACAGAGGAACAAGACATTGGTCGTGTTCTTTTGGGCACACTGTAGTAAAACAAATTTGAAACAAAAGAAAGTACATCTGGATTACTTATTAGACAAGTCAAGGACAGGTAGTCCTTCCCCTGTTTCAGTCCGTTTTCTTCCATTAAAATGCTCTAATGAAGACGACCATTGTATTTCCAGTCCACAACGTACGTTTTCAATGAATTGTGTGTTGGAGAGCATGAGGAAGTCGTTGAAGACGGTGTGCATGCAACAGTCTGTGGCCTTGGTGTCTCTGATCAGTCCATCCAGCTGCTTCTCTATCTCATGAGTCTTTGACAGCATCCTCTGGGAGAAGTCTTGCAGGAACAGGAAGAGCTGTGGAGGAGGGGATACCAACAACTGTTTAATCTTCATCTATTCAACAGTGTATCTGATTGTTCAGTAGCGGACGTTGTCTTTGCCACAGCGAAAAGGATAGTTAATCTGTTGCATTGCTGTTTACAACGCTATGTGAATGCTTTACCCATAACATGTAGAGTTAGAGGCTGAGAGCCTGCCTGCCAATCTGTTTCTGCTTCAGCCACCAGATGATACACTGTTAAATGCATTAGAAACAGCTGGGTATTCAGAAACTGAATAATAACTTGGAGATAATAACCAAAGCATACTCCTGAGTCTGCAGCCAGGGACCAGTTGGCGCTGGTCTGTCGCATCTCTTCCAAGGTCCAGAGTCTCTCCCACACCTGGCCATCCTTCCCTGTGCGATTGCTCTTGCTGGGGACATTTGCCATGCCAACCGGCAACCCGCTCATCTGAAACAATATTGAAGGATTTATTCAGTGGGAATAACCTGGAGAAAACATTTCAAACGGGCGTTCAGCATGGACAATAACGATTTAAAAGTTATCTACTGTTTAGTGCAAACTGAACGCCATCCATTACCTGATTTGTCAAAAATAAACCCAAATTATATAATTAGGTAACACAGGCATGGGGTTGGCAAATGCGAGCCAGATTAGCTAGCTAGTTTGGTACCCTAGTTAGCAAGCAAACTAGTTTTCGAACATTGTAGGTGCAATGCTTCATTGGGAAGTCGCAAGCTTTCGCAAAATGTCATTTGGAATGTTAGCTAGGTATAGGACGTTAGTTGAATAAATGTTGATGCACTGCCAGAGACTGGCTGGCTAGCTAGGCAATAATTCATTGAGAGCATACTCTCGCACTTTAAGGGATATTTTTTTTACCCAACTCACCTTAGTAACTGTTGTAAAAACTGTTGTCCACGTTAGTGAAATATGAGCCCCAAAAGTCGTAAAAAGAGACTCGATTATGCTAAACTCAGCGGTTCCTCATTGAGCTTCTGACAGTTCGGCCATATTCTGTCTGGAGGCAATCAGCTGACGGCAGTCACCTGACTCAATGCAACGTTACCACATCAAATTGGCAATAGTAATCAATACATACAGGTCTTTGTTTGTATGGTATGTAATGTGTATGTTCAATGCATTGTCATGTTATTGAATTGCATGCAGTTTTCCTTAGCTAGAATTTTTCATTTATTTACTCTAGGCCTAGTCTAATCTTTTGAGAAACACTGCAGTTCATTCATTTTTGTGGACTTTCTACCTCTGACGTCACCCCATTGAAGTTGACGATTCAAACGGTCCAAGGTTAAGGTTAGATAAGGGTTACGGGTAAGGGTAGGGGTTTGTGTAGAGACGTCCCAATGATAACGTCTCAAGGTTACATAAAAGTTAAATAAAACAAAAAATAACCTTGGGTTGTCACTAGTTATCACAGCCACAAAGTCGAAATTGGCTATATGGTTCAAATGTATGAATAAAAAAATGAGATTTTTGGCCTTTAAGGTTAGGCATTTTTATTTATTTCCCCTTTATTTAACCAGGTAGGCTAGTTCAGAACAAGTTCTCATTTGCAACTGCGACCTGGCCAAGATAAAGCAACGCAGTTCGACACAACTGACTGAAGAGTGGTACTCAGTGATGTGTTACATTAGCCCCAAACATAATGCTTTATATTCAGAACATAAAGTTCTGAACATAAAGTGAATTTCTTTGCCAAATTTTTGGAATTTTACTTTAGTGCCTTATTTTATTTAACCTTTATTTAACCAGGAAGGGCTCATTGAGATTTGATATCGCTTTTTCAAGAGCGTCCTGGCCAAGATAGGCAGCACAAAGTCATTACACAATTACAGACAGACAACATGTAAAACTACATGTAATCGAATAAAAACAATAGAATTCACAAGAGTATAACAAAATCATAAAACAGCTAATTAAAAACATTGATAGGTCAGAGAATCAGTCTCAAAATCCTTCATCGGTGATTTAAAAACACCAATCGGGACAAGTTCTTCCAGTTGAAAAATATTTTGTAAGGCGTTCAAAGACGATGGCGCAGAGTACATAAAAGCCCTTTTACCAAATTCAGTTGGGACATTTGGAACAGTTAGCAGGGTAAATTCCAGCAAACAGAGAGAGTACCCACCACATTTCTGAACAGTAAAAATGGCCAAAAATAATGGTAGTTAACCCAAAATGGCTTTGTAAATAAAAATATACCAGTGACTGAGCCTACGAGTGACTAGAGAAGGCCAGCCAACCCTGGTATACAAAGTGCAGTGGTGCGTAAGGGTTTTGCAGTTTCAAATAAATCTCAAAGCGCCATGGTAAAGGGTGTCAATTGATCTCAAACACTGAGCGGAAGCATTCATATATAAAATATCCCCAGTCTAGTTAAGGCATAAATGTAGCTGATAATAGCCTCCTTCTGGCTTCAAAAGAAAAACAGGCCTTATTCCTAAAATAAAATCCCAACTTCAGTCTATTTTTTTTTGTAAGTTGTTGAATATGCAATTTAAAAGAGAATTTTAACTTCTAAAAATTCCAAGATATTTATATGAGGTTACAGCCTCAATCTCATTTCCCTGACAGGTTGTAATAGGAGAAAGGTTCAGAGATCTATTTATTGCTTTAGAAAACCACATTAGTTTAGTTTTGTCAGTATTGAGGATAAGCTTCAACTGACACAAGGTATGTTGAACAGTATAAAAAGCAGTTTGCAAGTTCTGGAAAGCTTTTGTGAGAGACGAGGCACAACAATAAATAACAGTATCAGCTCCTTGGTCTTACTGACATTGAGGGAGAGGTTGTTGTCACGACACCACACTGCCAGGTCAATGACCGTGAATATGTCTGCCAGCTGTTCTGCGCATGTTCTGAGAATGTACCCTGGAATACTGTGAGGCCCCATGGCCTTGTGATTAAAGACCTTACTCAATTCAGCCTCAGAGACCGAGATCACCCAGTCCTCTGGGTTGGTGGGGGCCCTTACCCTCATTGGTGTAAAGTACTTAAGTAAAAATACTTTAAAGTACTACTTGCAATAAGTCGTTTTTTGGGGGTATCTGTACTTTACTATTCATATTTTTGACAATGTTTACTTTTACTTCACTACATCCCGAAAGAAAATATTGTACTTTGTATTCCAATTTCATTGACACCCAAAATAACTTGTTACATTTCGCATGCTTAGCAGGACAGTAAAATGTTCCAATTCCCATCAAGAGAACAACCCTTGTCATCTCTACTGCATCTGATCTGGCAGACTCACTAAACACAAATGCTTCATTTTTAAATGATGTCTGTGGGTTGGAGATAGCCCCTGACTAGCCGTAAAAAAAAAAAATAATGGCGTCTGGTTTGCTTAATATAAGGTATTTGAAATTATTTAAACTTTTACTTTTGATACTTAAGTATATTTCAAACCAAATACTTTTAGATTTTTACTCAAGTAGTATTTTACTGGATGACTCACTAACTTGAGTCATTTTCTATTAAGGTTAAGGTATCTTTACTTTTAGTCAAGTATGACAATTACAGTGCCTTGCGAAAGTATTCGGCCCCCTTGAACTTTGCGACCTTTTGCCACATTTCAGGCTTCAAACATAAAGATATAAAACTGTATTTTTTTGTGAAGAATCAACAACAAGTGGGACACAATCATGAAGTGGAACGACATTTATTGGATATTTCAAACTTTTTTAACAAATCAAAAACTGAAAAATTGGGCGTGCAAAATTATTCAGCCCCTTTACTTTCAGTGCAGCAAACTCTCTCCAGAAGTTCAGTGAGGATCTCTGAATGATCCAATGTTGACCCTAATGACTAATGATGATAAATACAATCCACCTGTGTGTAATCAAGTCTCCGTATAAATGCACCTGCACTGTGATAGTCCCCACCGGTACCCAGCACCTCTCCTCCGGACCGTACCCCTCCCAGTCCACGAGGTACTGCAGGCCCCTCACCCGGCGTCTTGAGTCCAGAATGGCCCGGATCGTGTACGCCGGGGACCCCTCGATGTCCAGAGGGGGGGGAGGGACCTCCGGTACCTCACTGTCCTGCAGGGGACCAGCTACCACCGGCCTGAGGAGAGACACATGAAACGAGGGGTTAATACGATAATAGGAAGGGAGTTGTAATCGATAACACACCTCGTTTATTCTCCTCAGGACTTTAAAGGGCCCTACACACTGCGGACCCAGCTTCCGGCAGGGCAAGTGAGGTACCCTGTCCCCCGGTACAAACACGGGGGCCTCACTGCGGTGGCAGTCAGCACTCCTCTTCTGCCGTAGAGGAGTGGCGTAGTGAGTTCTGAGCCATTTCAGCCCAGGGAATGTATCGTGCCCACTCCCCTGGCCGATCCTGGCAATATGACCGCAGAAACCTACCCACCTCCTGGTTCATTCTCTCCACCTGCCCATTACTCTCGGGGTGATAACCGGAGGTCAGGCTGACAGAGACCCCAAGCGTTCCATGAACGCTCTCCATACCCGAGACGTGAATTTGGGGCCCCGATCAGAAACGATGTCCTCCGGCAGCCCGTAGTGCCGAAAGACATGGGTGAATAATGCCTCCGCAGTCTGTAGGGCTGTAAGGATACCGGGCAACGGGAGGAGACGGCAGGACTTAGAGAACCGATCCACAATCACTAGAACCGTGGTGTTCCCCTGAGACGGCGGAAGATCGGTCAGGAAATCTATGGACAGATGTGACCATGGCCGCTGTGGAATGGGGAGGGGTTGTAGCTTCCCTCTAGGAAGGTGCCTAGGAGCCTTACTCTGAGCGCACACTGAACAGGAGGAGACATAACCCTTAACGTCCTTAGCCAACGTAGGCCACCAATACCTCCCCTGAAGGCTCCCCACTGTCCTCGTCACCCCAGGGTGACCCGAGGAGGGTAGGACGTGAGCCCACCGAATCAGTTGGTCCCGAACACCAAGCGGCACGTACCTTCGCCCCGCTGGACACTGAGGAGGCGCGGGTTCAGCCCGTAACGCCCGCTCGATGTCCGAGTCCACCTCCCATACCACTGGGGCTACCAGCTTTGAGGCGGGAAGGATGGGAGTAGGTTCGGTGGACCCATCCTCCGTGTCGTAAAGGCAGGACAGTGCGTCAGCCTTCACGTTCTGGGAGCCCGGTCTATAAGACAAAGTAAACCAGAACCGGGTGAAGAATATGGCCCACCTTGCCTGACGTGGGTTAAGTCTCCTAGCTGCCCGAATATACTCCAGATTCTGGTGGTCGGTCCAGATGAGAAAAGGGTGCTTAGCCCCCTCAAGCCAGTGTCTCCACACCTTCAGAGCTCTAACCACCGCTAGCAACTCCCGGTACCCCACATCATAGTTACGCTCCGCTGGGCTGAGCTTCCTTGAGAAGAAAGCGCAGGGGCGGAGTTTTGGTGGCGTACCCGAGCGCTGTGATAGCACGGCACCCACCCCAGCCTCGGACGCGTCCACCTCCACTATGAATGCTAGAGAGGGGTCCGGATGCGCCAACACGGGCGCATCAGTGAACAGCGCCTTCAACTTGTTGAATGCTCTGTCCGCCTCTGCTGACCACTGCAACCACACCGGGCCCCCCTTCAGCAGTGAGGTGATGGGAGCCGCTATCTGGCCAAAACCCCGGATAAACCTCCGGTAGTAGTTGGCAAAACCCAAAAACCGCTGCACCTCCTTTACCGTGGACGGAGTCGGCCAATTACGCACGGCCCTAATGCGCGAGGTGGAAATGCGATATCCCAGAAAAGAGACGGCTCGTTTAGAGAACACGCATTTCTCAGCCTTGACGTATAGGTCATGCTCCAGCAGTCTACCAAGCACCTTGCGCACCAGAGACACATGCGCGGTGTGAGTGGCCGAGTAGATCAGAATGTCATCGATATAAACAACCACTCCCTGCCCGCACAGGTCCCTGAGAATCTCGTCTACAAAGGATTGAAAAACGTCTGGAGCATTTTTTAACCCATACGGCATGACGAGGTACTCATAGTGGCCTGATGTAGTACTAAATGCGGTTTTCCACTCGTCTCCCTTCCGAATACGCACCAGACTATACGCACTCCTGAGATCCAGTTTTGTGAAGAACTGCGCTCCGTGGAACGATTCCACCGCCGTAGCGATGAGAGGTAGAGGGTAACTATACCCCACTGTGATGGCGTTTAGACCTCTATAAATGATACACGGACGCAAGCCTCCCTCCTTTTTCCTCACAAAAAATAAACTTGAGGAGACGGGTGAAATGGAGGGCCGAATGTACCCCTGTCCCAGCGACTCCGTGACATATGTCTCCATTGCCAACGTCTCAACCTGGGACAGCGGGTACACGTGACTCTTGGGAAGCGCAGCGTCTACCTGGAGATCTATCGTACAATCCCTTCCCGGTCGATAAGGTGGTAATTTAGTCGCTTTCACTTTACTGAAAGCGATTGCCAAATCGGCATACTCGGGGGGAATGCACACCGTGGAACCCTGGTCTGGACTCTCCACCGACGTGGCACCGATGGAAACTCCTAAACACCTTCCAGAACACTCCTCTGACCACCCCTGGAGAACCCTGTCTCCACAAAATTTTGGGATTGTGCCGGGCCAGCCAGGGAGTCCCCAGCACCACTGGAAACGCAGGCGAATCAATAAAGAAGAAACTTATACGCTCCCTATGATTCCCCTGCGTCACCATGTCTAGTGGGACCGTGGTCTCCCTGACCATCCCTGACCCTAATGGCCGGCTATCTAGGGAGTGCACGGGGAAAGGAGAATCTATCGGTACCAGCGGAACCCCTAACTTAAGGGCGAGTCCGCGATCCATAAAGTTCCCAGCTGCACCTGAATCGACTAGCGCCCTATGCTGGGAAGAGGGAAAAAAGTGAAGCAAACAGGTTAAGACAAACATGTGGCCAGCAAGGGGTTCTGGGTGAGTTTGATGCTGACTCACCTGGGGTGACCGAGAAGCGTTCCGACTGCCATCTCTACTCCCAGACGGACCCCCCCAGCACCGATCAGACGTGTGTCCTCTCCGACCACAGTTGGTGCAGGCAAGGCCTCCTCCTCCGGTACCCCTCGGCGCAGCCCCTCCCAACTCCATTGGAATGGGAGCGGAGGGGCTGGGTGGTGGAACGCACAGGACCCTCTCTGAACGCCCGCGGGCAGCCAGCAGATTATCCAGTCGAATGGACATGTCAATCAGCTGATCCAGTGACAGAGTGGTGTCCCGACACGCTAACTCCCGGCGGACGTCCTCTCGGAGACTACACCTGTAGTGGTCCATAAGGGCCCTGTCGTTCCACCAAGGTCCGGAACTCCAGCGCGTAATCCTGGGCGCTCCTCCTCTCCTGCCTGAGATAAAATAGTCGTTCTCCCACCGCTCGGCCGTCTAGAGGGTGATCAAACACGGCACGGAAGCGACGGGAAAACTCTGTGTAGTGCTCCCGCGCTGAGTCTGGGCCATTCCAGACTGCGTTCGCCCACTCCAGAGCACGACCCGTGAGGCAGGAGATGAGGACACTCACCCTCTCTGCTCCTGAGGGAGTGGGTCTGATGGTGGCCAGGTATAGCTCCAGCTGAAGCAGAAACCCCTGGCAACCCCGCCGCTCCATCATAAGTCCCGGTAGCGTCAGACGGAGGGTGCTGGAGTCGGGAGATGGGGAGTCCGGAACCGTGGGTGCCGAAGGTGGAGAGAGGAGACCACTCCTCTCCCATCTGTCCATTCTCTCCATCACTTGATCCATCGCGGATCCGATCCGATGGAGGACGGTGGTGTGGTGGAGAACCCGTTCCTCCATCGATGGGAGAGGGTTGGCTGCTGCTCCTGCTGACTCCGTTCAATTTGATAGGTGCGGGATTCTGTAATGCTCCGGGTGTCGTGGGTGTGGAGTCAAATGCAGGAGACAGAGTTCAATGCTGTGCGTCTTTTAATAGCACCAACGCACCACAGGGTGCTCACAAAAGTTACGTTCCCAACCACAGGGAATCAAAATGTACAATGGAAAAAATCACGACCAGGCACTAACACGTACCTCTAACACAGAGCCGAAGGTTACATAGAAATAATCCCGCACAACAACCAGGCGGGCCGGCTGTCTAATAAAGACAAACTAATTAAACATGAACAGGTGCTACCACTAAACATACAAGGAGGGGGAGGAAAAACAATCAGTGGCAGCTAATAGGCCGGTGACGACGACCGCCGAGCACCACCCGCCCGGGAAGGGGAAACACCCTCGGTCGGACTCGTGACAAGACCTGAGACTGGGACGGAGATTTATCTTCCAACAAGACAATGATCCAAAACATAAAGCAAAATCTACAATGGAATGGTTCAAAAATAAACATTTCCAGGTGTTAGAATGGCCAAGTCAAAGTCCAGACCTGTATCCAATCGAGAATCTGTGGAAAGAACTGAAAACTGCTGTTCACAAATGCTCTCCATCCAACCTCACTGAGCTCGAGCTGTTTTGCAAGGAGGATTGGGAAAAAATGTCAGTCTCTCGATGTGCAAAACTGATAGAGACATACCTCAAGCGACTTACAGCTGTAATCGCAGCAAAAAGTGGCGCTACAAAGTATTAACTTAAGGGGGCTGAATAATTTTGCACGCCCAATTTTTCAGTTTTTGATTTGTTAAAAAAGTTTGAAATATCCAATAAATGTCGTTCCACTTCATGATTGTGTCCCACTTGTTGTTGATTCTTCACAAAAAAATACAGTTTTATATCTTTATGTTTGAAGCCTGAAATGTGGCAAAAGGTCGCAAAGTTCAAGGGGGCCGAATACTTTCGCAAGGCACTGTAGGTCCTTTTTCCACCAATGCTTGTGCATGGCACGGCGTTGTTGTTGTAGAAGCGTGCATAAAATGCATTGAGTTCGTCTGGTAGAGGAATCGTTGGGCAGATTAAGGCTGGGTCTTCCTTTGTAATCTGTAATGGACTGTATCCCCTGCCTTATGTTGCGGGCTTCTTAGCCTGTGTAATATGATTCCACCTTATTCCTATATTTACATTTACATTTAAGTCATTTAGCAGACGCTCTTATCCAGAGCGACTTACAAATTGGTGCGTTCACCTTAAGACATCCAGTGGAACAGCCACTTTACAATAGTGCATCTAAATCTTTTAAGGGGGGGTGAGAAGGATTACTTTATCCTATCCTAGGTATTCCTGAAAGAGGTGGGGTTTCAGGTGTCTCCGGAAGGTGGTGATTGACTCCGCTGTCCTGGCGTCGTGAGGGAGTTTGTTCCACCATTGGGGGGCCAGAGCAGCGAACAGTTTTGACTGGGCTGCGCGGGAACTGTACTTCCTCAGTGGTAGGGAGGCGAGCAGGCCAGAGGTGGATGAACGCAGTGCCCTTGTTTGGGTGTAGGGCCTGATCAGAGCCTGGAGGTACTGAGGTGCCGTTCCCCTCACAGCTCCGTAGGCAAGCACCATGGTATTGTAGCGGATGCGAGCTTCAACTGGAAGCCAGTGGAGAGAGCGGAGGAGCGGGGTGACGTGAGAGAACTTGGGAAGGTTGAACACCAGACGGGCTGCGGCGTTCTGGATGAGTTGTAGGGGTTTAATGGCACAGGCAGGGAGCCCAGCCAACAGCGAGTTGCAGTAATCCAGACGGGAGATGACAAGTGCCTGGATTAGGACCTGCGCCGCTTCCTGTGTGAGGCAGGGTCGTACTCTGCGGATGTTGTAGAGCATGAACCTACAGGAACGGGCCACCGCCTTGATGTTAGTTGAGAACGACAGGGTGTTGTCCAGGATCACGCCAAGGTTCTTAGCGCTCTGGGAGGAGGACACAATGGAGTTGTCAACCGTGATGGCGAGATCATGGAACGGGCAGTCCTTCCCGGGAGGAAGAGCAGCTCCGTCTTGCCGAGGTTCAGCTTGAGGTGGTGATCCGTCATCCACACTGATATGTCTGCCAGACATGCAGAGATGCGATTCGCCACCTGGTCATCAGAAGGGGGAAAGGAGAAGATTAATTGTGTGTCGTCTGCATAGCAATGATAGGAGAGACCATGTGAGGTTATGACAGAGCCAAGTGACTTGGTGTATAGCGAGAATAGGAGAGGGCCTAGAACAGAGCCCTGGGGACGCCAGTGGTGAGAGCGCGTGGTGAGGAGACAGATTCTCGCCACGCCACCTGGTAGGAGCGACCTGTCAGGTAGGACGCAATCCAAGCGTGGGCCGCGCCGGAGATGCCCAACTCGGAGAGGGTGGAGAGGAGGATCTGATGGTTCACAGTATCGAAGGCAGCCGATAGGTCTAGAAGGATGAGAGCAGAGGAGAGAGAGTTAGCTTTAGCAGTGCGGAGCGCCTCAGTGATACAGAGAAGAGCAGTCTCAGTTGAATGACTAGTCTTGAAACCTGACTGATTTGGATCAAGAAGGTAATTCTGAGAGAGATAGCGGGAGAGCTGGCCAAGGACGGCACGTTCAAGAGTTTTGGAGAGAAAAGAATGAAGGGATACTGGTCTGTAGTTGTTGACATCGGAGGGATCGAGTGTAGGTTTTTCAGAAGGGGTGCAACTCTCGCTCTCTTGAAGACGGAAGGGACGTAGCCAGCGGTCAGGGATGAGTTGATGAGCGAGGTGAGGTAAGGGAGAAGGTCTCCGGAAATGGTCTGGAGAAGAGAGGAGGGGATGGGGTCAAGCGGGCAGGTTGTTGGGCGGCCGGCCGTCACAAGACGCGAGATTTCATGTCATTGTCCTTTTGCTCATTTGATGACCCTGCGGAGGTCGTAGTGGGACTTCTTGTACTTATTCCTGTCTTCGGCTGTAGCCTCAGGGTTGACTGTGAAAGCTTTGTGTGCCGTAGCACTGTCCTTGTCACGATCGAGTGTAGAGACGGACCAAGGCGCAGTGTGAATGGAGTTCCACATCTTTATTATGCGAAACTTAAAACAAAACAAGAAACAAACAACGACCATGCAGTACTGAGGTGCAACATGCACTGACTCAAAAACAAGATCCCACAAAAAACCAGTGGGGAAATGGCTGCCTAAATATGATCCCCAATCAGAGACAACGATAAACAGCTGCCTCTGATTGGGAACCATACCAGGCCATCATAGATATAAAACAATCTAGATAACCCAACTTAGTCACATCCTAACCTAACCAACATAGAGAATAAAAGTCTCTATGGTCAGGGCGTGACAGTACCCCCCCCTTGCCCCCCCCCCCCCCACAAAAACAAATTGGGGCTGTCTTTTGGGCTTTCCATGTGGCCGCGAACCCCGGCATCGTTGCTGTCTTCCCTTCTCTCCTTGCGTCTGTTTCCACGGAAGGCTTTCGTCTCCTGCCATAATTCCTCCCAAGTCCAGGATGTCTTCTCCTCCTTTATCTCCTCCCAAGCCCAGGATACCTTCTCCACCTGGGCACGCTGCTTGGTCCAGTTGTGGTGGGATCTTCTTTCACGTTCGTTTGATGCATACTCGGACCAATGTGCAGCGTGCTGAGTTCCACATCTTTATTTTTGTGAAACTTACAAAACAAAAATAAAACAAACAACGACCGTGCAGTACTGAGGTGCAACATGCACTGACTCAAAAACAAGATCCCACAAAAAAACAGTGGGGAAATGGCTGCCTAAATATGATCCCCAATCAGAGACGATGATAAACAGCTGCCTCTGATTGGGAACCATACCATGCCAACATAGACATAAAACAACCTAGATAACCCACCCTAGTCACACCCTGACCTAACCAACATAGAGAATAAAAGGCTCTCTATGGTCAGGGCATGACAATCCTTTAGTTTAGCGCCAGCCTCTGTGTTAGTTAATCCAGGGCTTTTGATTGGGGAAGCAACAAACCTTCACTGTGGGGCCAACTTCACCGATACATTTCCTAATGAAGCCAGCGACAGTGGTGGTTAGCTCATCAATATTATCGGCGGAGTCTCTGAACATATTTCAATTAGCGCTGGCAAAGCAGTCCTGTAGAGTAATTTCTGATTCTGATGACCATTTCTCAATGTAGCGAATCACGGGTACTTCCTGTTTGAGCTTCTGCTTGGAAACAGGAAGCAGGAGTACGGAGTCATGATCTGATTTGCAGAATGGTGGACGAGAGAGGGCCCCGTTTGCTTGATTGTGGGTAGAGTCTCAGTGGTGTAGGACTTTATTGTCCCTAGTGGCGAAGGAGATGTGTTGGGCATCACATGTCTTAATGACACAGAATCAAAACCACCAGCAACAAGAAAAGCAGCCTCTGGGTGCAAGTGTTCCTGCTTGTTTAAAGCCTTGTACCGTTTGTTAATTTGCCAGCTTGTTATTTTTATTGTCCTGAGGTGGAATGTATACAACAGTCACAATAACAGCTGAAAACTTCCTTGAGAAGTAGATGGGTTGGCATTTGACTATCAGATATTCCAAGATGGGTGAACAATGGGTCGACTGCGCTCGAGTCAGTACACCATTTGTTGTTGATGAAGAGGCAAACCCCTTCCTCTCTTGATTTCCCTGACTCCACTGTCCAGTCTGCTCAGTGAATGGAGAATCCATCCAGTTGGATAGCCATGGGGGGTATCTTGTCCAAAAGCCATGTTTCAGAGAAGCAGAGAATATACAGTATTTTGGCGTTACAGTTATGAGAATATACACTTAATGTCAAACAGAACATACCCAGAACATGGTTACCATGTTCTCAGAATATACAATATTAATGTTCTAGACACGTTTCATTCAACGTTTCAAGATCACCTTGTCACAGCTATGATTCTGACTCAGATGAGGAGACATGCTCTTGGAACCAACCCCTCTCATCCGAAGACATCAGCACTGCCTGCAGGGTTTTCACTGACAGAGACAGCCATGACCGAGGATGAAAGTCTGCCCTTGTCTCCATTGCTTCCTGCCAGAGAAGTGGTGGTCAACCTGGTCACCAACCTTCTGATGGACATCGGACCTGGCCACGGGTCATGACCTCTGAAAGGTCAGCTAGGGCGACCCTGAGTGACATCTGCACTGCAGGACCTGGCAAGCGACCAACTGTTGAAAATAACCATAGATACTGTGGAGACCATCAAGGATCTGCTACTGCACTACTCCAGATCAGTGAGGCCTAGGATTGTGAAGTCACTCCACAGGGATGGTGGGGCCAATGGGATCCTACTTTGCGCTGAGAAGAGCCGTCAGCACCGGGAACATGAAGCTGAGAGATGAATCAACTTGGGGTTCGTTTTCAACACTCCTCGTCAAGCCATACTTAATGTATGTACAACAACAGGTATACAGAGAACCAGCAGTGTTTGTGACGTTGAAACATATAGTCCCCCTGCTGTTTTGAGACTGGACCAGTATCTGCTGAGAGCAATCCCCAGAATAGGTTGAGAACTGACCTTTGCAAGGTAGATGCATTTGCCTGTATGAAACCCAAACTACAACTGAACAAAATGCAGTCCTAGCAGTTGAACTTCACCCCTGGTGATCTCTTGAATAAAACCCTTACAGCATTCTTAGACCAGACCTGTGGTAAAGCACTCCTTAGCTGCTTTCTACACGTGAAGCTCTGGCAGACCACCTGTGAGTCCTAGTCCAGAAACATCTGTCAAGAAGATCTCAA
Source organism: Oncorhynchus nerka (assembly GCF_034236695.1). Lineage (NCBI taxonomy): Eukaryota > Metazoa > Chordata > Actinopteri > Salmoniformes > Salmonidae > Oncorhynchus > Oncorhynchus nerka. The sequence goes on from NC_088405.1 coordinate 17,545,942, forward strand.
AGATGCAACAATATCAAAATCAAACTGAGACAACTGGCCAAATCCAGACAGGACAGAATCACTGCCAGCATACTGACAGTGGCCATCTACCTCCACTTTGTCGACATAGTTCCTTCAAATCAGATGTCCTTCTGGCAGACCAGGAGATGTACATGTACAGTTGAAGTCGTAAATTTACATACACTTTGGTTGGAGTCATTAAAACTCATTTTTCAACCACTCCGCAAATGTCTTGTTAACAAACTATAGTTTGTCGGTTAGGACATCTACTTTGTGCATGGCTTCTTATGGATCAAATCCCATTATCAGGATCAATTTGGCATAGCAAGATGGCATAGCAGTTCAGACGTCTTTTGTCCTCGTCTTGTCGTGTCCTGTATATATATATATTTACAAGTTTTTTCACATACATTTTATTTTTATTTTCCATCAACTCATCTTCAAAACACTCTCCTGCAACCCGCCTCACCAATTTATATTTATAAATAAGTATTATTTACCTCAAATCTGCAATCCTCCAAGAAGCTAGCCAGAAGCTAGCCAGAAGCTAATCAGAAGCTAGTTCAGAAGCTAGTTAGCTTCTTTACTGGCAACTCGTTAGTATTCAGCTAACCACGGTTTGTGGTCATCAGCTATCCTTTAGCTCGAAAATCTATCGCCAGTTTTGTACGGCGCAGCGCGGCTCGGAACGGAACATACCGGACCAATTTTTCTCTCCCATGTCCCTGGATTTCAACTGCTCTCTGGACACTCATTCCCGGATCTCACAGCTAGCTGGCTGCTATCCGTGTGTCTATCTGCTTTCGTCGTTTCCGGAGCAAACATCAATTACTCCGGAGCTAGCCAGGTGAAGAGTTCCATCAATCACTCCTGGGCTGCAGTCACCTATCCGGACCCGTTTTACTGCCTACGCGGAGCCCCACCGGGCCTTCATAACTGGACTGCCGACGTTATCTACCCGAAGGAGATCCGGCTGACGTTACCTGAACGCCCATCTGCGGCCTGCTAACCGTTAGCTGTCTTACCGGCTGCTCTCAGAATAGACAATCGGACAATTTATTTATTTGTATTATTATTATGTTTCTTCATGGGCCTCTATAACTATATCTATTGTTTTTATTTTTTTTGTTGTTGTGTGATTTGGACTAATCCCCTCTACCACACGGAACCCCACTAATCTACTGACGGAACGCAAGAGGGGGCTAACAACAGACCTCCATCCTATGCTAGCTTGCTACCGATGTCCTGGCTAGCTGTCTAAATCGCCGTGACCCCCAAACCAACCTCTCCACTCCCTGGACCCTTTTGATCACTCGACTAAGGATGCCTCTCCTTAATGTCAATATGTCTTGTACATTGCTGTTCTGGTTAGTGTTTATTGGCTTATTTCACTGTAGAGCCTCTAGTCCTGCTCACTATACCTTATCCAACTTATTAGTTCCACCACCCACACATGCAATGACATCTCCTGGTTTCAATGATGTTTCTAGAGACAATATCTCTCTCTTCATCACTCAATACCTAGGTTTACCTCCACTGTATTCACATCCTACCATACCTTTGTCTGTACATTATACCTTGATGCTATTTTATCGCCCCCAGAAACCTCCTTTTACTCTCTGTTCCAGACGTTCTAGACGACCAATTCTTATTGCTTTTAGCCGTACCCTTATTCTTCTCCTCCTATGTTCCTCTGGCGATGTGGAGGTGAATCCAGGCCCTGCAGTGCCTAGCTCCACTCCTATTCCCCAGGCACTCTCTTTTGATGACTTCTGTAACCGTAATAGCCTTGGTTTCATGCATGTTAACATTAGAAGCCTCCTCCCTAAGTTTGTTCTATTCACTGCTTTAGCACACTCTGCCAACCCGGATGTTCTAGCTGTGTCTGAATCCTGGCTTAGGAAGACCACCAAAAATTCAGAAATTTTAATTCCAAACTACAACATTTTCAGACAAGATAGAACTGCCAAAGGGGGCGGTGTTGCAATCTACTGCAAAGATAGCCTGCAGAGTTCTGTCCTACTATCCAGGTCTGTACCCAAACAATTTGAACTTCTACTTTTAAAAATCCACCTCTCTAAAAACAAGTCTCTCACCGTTGCCGCCTGCTATAGACCACCCTCTGCCCCCAGCTGTGCTCTGGACACCATATGTGAACTGATTGCCCCCCATCTATCTTCAGAGCTTGTGCTGCTAGGCGACCTAAACTGGAACATGCTTAACACCCCAGCCATCCTACAATCTAAACTTGATGCCCTCAATCTCACACAAATTATCAATGAACCTACCAGGTACCCCCAAAGCCTTAAACACGGGCACCCTCATAGATATCATCCTAACCAACTTCCCCTCTAAATACACCTCTGCTGTCTTCAACCAAGATCTCAGCGATCACTGCCTCATTGCCTGCATCCGTAATGGGTCAGCGGTCAAACGACCTCCACTCATCACTGTAAAACGATCCCTGAAACACTTCAGCGAGCAGGCCTTTCTAATCGACCTGGCCGGGTATCCTGGAAGGATATTGATCTCATCCCGTCAGTAGAGGATGCCTGGATATTTTTTTAAATGCCTTCCTAACAATCTTAAATAAACATGCCCCATTCAAGAAATTTAGAACCAGGAACAGATATAGCCCTTGGTTCTCCCCAGACCTGACTGCCCTTAACCAACACAAAAACATCCTATGGCGTTCTGCAATAGCATCGAACAGCCCCCGTGATATGCAGCTGTTCAGGGAAGCTAGAAACCGTTATACACAGGCAGTTAGAAAAGCCAAGGCTAGCTTTTTCAAGCAGAAATTTGCTTCCTGCAACACTAACTCAAAAAAGTTCTGGGACACTGTAAAGTCCATGGAGAATAAGAACACCTCTTCCCAGCTGCCCACTGCACTGAAGATAGGAAACACTGTCACCACTGATAAATCCACCATAATTGAGAATTTCAATAAGCATTTTTCTACGGCTGGCCATGCTTTCCACCTGGCTACTCCTACCCCGGTCAACAGCACTGCACCCCCAACAGCAACTCGCCCAAGCCTTCCCCATTTCTCCTTCTCCCAAATCCATTCAGCTGAAGTTCTGAAAGAGCTGAAAAATCTGGACCCCTACAAATCAGCCGGGCTAGACAATCTGGACCCTTTCTTTCTAAAATTATCTGCCGAAATTGTTGCCACCCCTATTACTAGCCTGTTCAACCTCTCTTTCGTGTCGTCTGAGATTCCCAAAGATTGGAAAGCAGCTGCGGTCATCCCCCTCTTCAAAGGGGGGACACTCTTGACCCAAACTGCTACAGACCTATATCTATCCTACCATGCCTTTCTAAGGTCTTGAAAGCCAAGTCAACAAACAGATTACCGACCATTTCGAATCTCACCATACCTTCTCTGCTATGCAATCTGGTTTCAGAGCTGGTCATGGGTGCACCTCAGCCACGCTCAAGGTCCTAAACGATATCTTAACCGCCATCGATAAGAAACATTACTGTGCAGCCGTATTCATTGATCTGGCCAAGGCTTTCGACTCTGTCAACCACCACATCCTCATCGGCAGACTCGACAGCCTTGGTTTCTCAAATGATTGCCTCGCCTGGTTCACCAACTACTTCTCTGATAGAGTTCAGTGTGTCAAATCGGAGGGTCTGCTGTCCGGACCTCTGGCAGTCTCTATGGGGTGCCACAGGGTTCAATTCTTGGACCGACTCTCTTCTCTGTATACATCAATGAGGTCGCTCTTGCTGCTGGTGAGTCTCTGATCCACCTCTACGCAGACGACACCATTCTGTATACTTCCGGCCCTTCTTTGGACACTGTGTTAACAACCCTCCAGGCAAGCTTCAATGCCATACAACTCTCCTTCCGTGGCCTCCAATTGCTCTTAAATACAAGTAAAACTAAATGCATGCTCTTCAACCGATCGCTACCTGCACCTACCCGCCTGTCCAGCATCACTACTCTGGACGGCTCTGACTTAGAATACGTGGACAACTACAAATACTTAGGTGTCTGGTTAGACTGTAAACTCTCCTTCCAGACCCATATCAAACATCTCCAATCCAAAGTTAAATCTAGAATTGGCTTCCTATTTCGCAACAAAGCATCCTTCACTCATGCTGCCAAACATACCCTTGTAAAACTGACCATCCTACCAATCCTCGACTTTGGCGATGTCATTTACAAAATAGCCTCCAATACCCTACTCAACAAATTGGATGCAGTCTATCACAGTGCAATCCGTTTTGTCACCAAAGCCCCATATACTACCCACCATTGCGACCTGTACGCTCTCGTTGGCTGGCCCTCGCTTCATACTCGTCGCCAAACCCACTGGCTCCATGTCATCTACAAGACCCTGCTAGGTAAAGTCCCCCTTATCTCAGCTCGCTGGTCACCATAGCATCTCCCACCTGTAGCACACGCTCCAGTAGGTATATCTCTCTAGTCACCCCCAAAACCAATTCTTTCTTTGGCCGCCTCTCCTTCCAGTTCTCTGCTGCCAATGACTGGAACGAACTACAAAAATCTCTGAAACTGGAAACACTTATCTCCCTCACTAGCTTTAAGCACCAACTGTCAGAGCATCTTACAGATTACTGCACCTGTACATAGCCCACCTATAATTTAGCCCAAACAACTACCTCTTTCCCAACTGTATTTAATTTATTTATTTATTTTGCTCCTTTGCACCCCATTATTTTTATTTCTACTTTGCACATTCTTCCATTGCAAAACTACCATTCCAGTGTTTTACTTGCTATATTGTATTTACTTTACCACCATGGCCTTTTTTGCCTTTACCTCCCTTCTCACCTAATTTGCTCACATTGTATATAGACTTGTTTATACTGTATTATTGACTGTATGTTTGTTTTACTCCATGTGTAACTCTGTGTCGTTGTATGTGTCGAACTGCTTTGCTTTATCTTGGCCAGGTCGCAATTGTAAATGAGAACTTGTTCTCAACTTGCCTACCTGGTTAAATAAAGGTGAAATAAAAAAATAAAATAAAAAACATCCGGTGAAATGGCAGAGCGCCAAATTCAAACTAAATTTTGAGAAATATTTAACTTTCATACGATCACAAGTGCAATACACCAAAATAAAGCTTAACTTCTTGTTAATCCAGCCACCGTGTCAGATTTCAAAAAGGCTTTACGGCGAAAGCAAACCATGCCATTATCTGAGGACAGCACCCCATCAAACAAACACATGACAATCATATTTCAACCCACCAGGCGCAACACAAAACTCAGAAATAACGATATGATTCATGCCTTACCTTCGAGGATCTTCTTCTGTTGGCACTCCAATATGTCCCATAAACATCACAAATGGTCCTTTTGTTAGATTAATTTTGTCGTTATATCCCCAAAATGTACATTTATTTGGTGCGTTTAATTCAGAAAAACACCGGTTCCAACTCGCCCAACATGACTACAATGTATTTAATAAATTACCTGTAATCTTGGTCCAAACATTTCAAACAACTTTCCTAATCCAACTTTAGGTATTTTAAAATGTAAATAATCAATCAAATTTAAGACGAGATAAACTGTGTTCAATAGCGGATAAAATGAAAGTGGGGTGAGCTCCAGGTCACGCACCCCAAACAAAACAGTCCACTTGGCTATACACCCAGAAAGGAAAGGGCTACTTCTTCATTACTCAAAGGAAAAACATCAACCGATTTCTAAAGACTGTTGACATCTAGTGGAAGCCATAGGAACTGCAAGCATATTTCTATTAAAACAGGCTTGCCATAGAAAACTAATGGAAAACAGATTGACCTGTCTGTTATACTCACAGACATTACTCAAACAGTTTTTAGAAACTTCAGAGTGTTTTCTATCCAAATTTTTTTAATTTTTTTTTTATTTCACCTTTATTTAACCAGGTAGGCTAGTTGAGAACAAGTTCTCATTTGCAACTGCGACCTGGCCAAGATAAAGCATAGCAGTGTGAACAGACAACACAGAGTTACACATGGAGTAAGCAATTAACAAGTCAATAACACAGTAGATCCATGATCAGATGGTCATGTACAGGTAGAGATATTGGTGTGCAAAGGAGCAGAAAAGTAAATAAATAAATAAATAAAAAAACAGTATAAAAACAGTATGGGGATGAGGTAGGTGAAAATGGGTGGGCTATTTACCAATAGACTATGTACAGCTGCAGCGATCGGTTAGCTGCTCGGATAGCTGATGTTTGAAGTTGGTGAGGGAGATAAAAGTCTCCAACTTCAGTGATTTTTGCAGTTCGTTCCAGTCACAGGCAGCAGAGTACTGGAACGAAAGGCGGCCAAATGAGGTGTTGGCTTTAGGGATGATCAGTGAGATACACCTGCTGGAGCGTGTGCTACGGATGGGTGTTGCCATCGTGACCAGTGAACTGAGATAAGGCGGAGCTTTACCTAGCATGGACTTGTAGATGACCTGGAGCCAGTGGGTCTGGCGACGAATATGTAGCGAGGGCCAGCCGACTAGAGCATACAAGTCGCAGTGGTGGGTGGTATAAGGTGCTTTGGTGACAAAACGGATGGCACTATGATAGACTGCATCCAGTTTGCTGAGTAGAGTGTTGGAAGCCATTTTGTAGATGACATCGCCGAAATCGAGGATCGGTAGGATAGTCAGTTTTACTAGGGTAAGCTTGGCGGCGTGAGTGAAGGAGGCTTTGTTGCGGAATAGAAAGCCGACTCTTGATTTGATTTTCGATTGGAGATTTACATTTACATTTAAGTCATTTAGCAGACGCTCTTATCCAGAGCGACTTACAAATTGGTGCGTTCACCTTAAGACATCCAGTGGAACAGCCACTTTACAATAGTGCATCTAAATCTTTTAAGGGGGGTGAGAAGGATTACTTTATCCTATCCTAGGTATTCCTGAAAGAGGTGGGGTTTCAGGTGTCTCCGGAAGGTGGTGATTGACTCCGCTGTCCTGGCGTCGTGAGGGAGTTTGTTCCACCATTGGGGGGCCAGAGCAGCGAACAGTTTTGACTGGGCTGCGCGGGAACTGTACTTCCTCAGTGGTAGGGAGGCGAGCAGGCCAGAGGTGGATGAACGCAGTGCCCTTGTTTGGGTGTAGGGCCTGATCAGAGCCTGGAGGTACTGAGGTGCCGTTCCCCTCACAGCTCCGTAGGCAAGCACCATGGTCTTGTAGCGGATGCGAGCTTCAACTGGAAGCCAGTGGAGAGAGCGGAGGAGCGGGGTGACGTGAGAGAACTTGGGAAGGTTGAACACCAGACGGGCTGCGGCGTTCTGGATGAGTTGTAGGGGTTTAATGGCACAGGCAGGGAGCCCAGCCAACAGCGAGTTGCAGTAATCCAGACGGGAGATGACAAGTGCCTGGATTAGGACCTGCGCTGCTTCCTGTGTGAGGCAGGGTCGTACTCTGCGGATGTTGTAGAGCATGAACCTACAAGAACGGGCCACCGCCTTGATGTTAGTTGAGAACGACAGGGTGTTGTCCAGGATCACGCCAAGGTTCTTAGCGCTCTGAGAGGAGGACACAATGGAGTTGTCAACCGTGATGGCGAGATCATGGAACGGGCAGTCCTTCCCCGGGAGGAAGAGCAGCTCCGTCTTGCCGAGGTTCAGCTTGAGGTGGTGATCCGTCATCCACACTGATATGTCTGCCAGACATGCAGAGATGCGATTCGCCATCTGGTCATCAGAAGGGGGAAAGGAGAAGATTAATTGTGTGTCGTCTGCATAGCAATGATAGGAGAGACCATGTGAGGTTATGACAGAGCCAAGTGACTTGGTGTATAGCGAGAATAGGAGAGGGCCTAGAACAGAGCCCTGGGGACGCCAGTGGTGAGAGCGCGTGGTGAGGAGACAGATTCTCGCCACGCCACCTGGTAGGAGCGACCTGTCAGGTAGGACGCAATCCAAGCGTGGGCCGCGCCGGAGATGCCCAACTCGGAGAGGGTGGAGAGGAGGATCTGATGGTTCACAGTATCGAAGGCAGCCGATAGGTCTAGAAGGATGAGAGCAGAGGAGAGAGAGTTAGCTTTAGCAGTGCGGAGGGCCTCCGTGATACAGAGAAGAGCAGTCTCAGTTGAATGACTAGTCTTGAAACCTGACTGATTTGGATCAAGAAGGTCATTCTGAGAGAGATAGCGGGAGAGCTGGCCAAGGACGGCACGTTCAAGAGTTTTGGAGAGAAAAGAAAGAAGGGATACTGGTCTGTAGTTGTTGACATCGGAGGGATCGAGTGTAGGTTTTTTCAGAAGGGGTGCAACTCTCGCTCTCTTGAAGACAGAAGGGACGTAGCCAGCGGTCAGGGATGAGTTGATGAGCGAGGTGAGGTAAGGGAGAAGGTCTCCGGAAATGGTCTGGAGAAGAGAGGAGGGAATAGGGTCAAGCGGGCAGGTTGTTGGGCGGCCGGCCGTCACAATGTTTGATGTGAGATGATTTGTTGAGATGTTTGATGTGAGTCTGGAAGGAGAGTTTGCAGTCTAGCCAGACACCTAGGTACTTATAGATGTCCACATATTCAAGGTCGGAACCATCCAGGGTGGTGATGCTAGTCGGGCATGCGGGTGCAGGCAGCGATCGGTTGAAAAGCATGCATTTGGTTTTACTCGCGTTTAAGAGCAGTTGGAGGCCACGGAAGGAGTGCTGTATGGCATTGAAGCTCGTTTGGAGGTTAGATAGCACAGTGTCCAATGACGGGCCGAAAGTATATAGAATGGTGTCGTCTGCGTAGAGGTGGATCAGGGAATCGCCCGCAGCAAGAGCAACATCATTGATATATACAGAGAAAAGAGTCGGCCCGAGAATTTAACCCTGTGGCACCCCCATAGAGACTGCCAGAGGACCGGACAGCATGCCCTCCGATTTGACACACTGAACTCTGTCTGCAAAGTAATTGGTGAACCAGGCAAGGCAGTCGTCCGAGAAACCGAGGCTATTGAGTCTGCCGATAAGAATATGGTGATTGACAGAGTCGAAAGCCTTGGCGAGGTCGATGAAGACGGCTGCACAGTACTGTCTTTTATCGATGGCGGTTATGATATCGTTTAGTACCTTGAGCGTGGCTGAGGTGCACCCGTGACCGGCTCGGAAACCAGATTGCACAGCGGAGAAGGTACGGTGGGATTCGAGATGGTCAGTGACCTGTTTGTTGACTTGGCTTTCGAAGACCTTAGATAGGCAGGGCAGGATGGATATAGGTCTATAGCAGTTTGGGTCCAGGGTGTCTCCGCCTTTGAAGAGGGGATGACTGCGGCAGCTTTCAATCCTTGGGGATCTCAGACGATATGAAAGAGAGGTTGAACAGGCTGGTAATAGGGGTTGCGACAATGGCGGCAGATAGTTTCAGAAATAGAGGGTCCAGATTGTCAAGCCCAGCTGATTTGTACGGGTCTAGGTTTTGCAGCTCTTTCAGAACGTCTGCTATCTGGATTTGGGTAAAGGAGAACCTGGAGTGGCTTGGGCGAGGAGCTGCGGGGGCGGAGCTGTTGGCCGAGGTTGGAGTAGCCAGGCGGAAGGCATGGCCAGCCGTTGAGAAGTGCTTATTGAAGCTTTCGATAATCGTGGATTTATCGGTGGAGACCGTGTTACCTAGCCTCAGTGCAGTGGGCAGCTGGGAGGAGGTACTCTTGTTCTCCATGGACTTCACAGTGTCCCAGAACTTTTTGGAGTTGGAGCTACAGGATGCAAACTTCTGCCTGAAGAAGCTGGCCTTAGCTTTCCTGACTGACTGCGTGTATTGGTTCCTGACTTCCCTGAACAGTTGCATATCACGGGGCTATTCGATGCTATTGCAGTCCGCCACAGGATGTTTTTGTGCTGGTCGAGGGCAGTCAGGTCTGGAGTGAACCAAGGGCTGTATCTGTTCTTGGTTCTGCATTTTTGAACGGAGCATGCTTATCTAAAATGGTGAGGAAGTTACTTTTAAAGAATGACCAGGCATCCTCAACTGACGGGATGAGGTCAATGTCCTTCCAGGATACCCGGGCCAGGTCGATTAGAAAGGCCTGCTCACAGAAGTGTTTTAGGGAGCGTTTGACAGTGATGAGGGGTGGTCGTTTGACTGCGGCTCCGTAGCGGATACAGGCAATGAGGCAGTGATCGCTGAGATCCTGGTTGAAGACAGCGGAGGTGTATTTGGAGGGCCAGTTGGTCAGGATGACGTCTATGAGGGTGCCCTTGTTTACAGAGTTAGGGTTGTACCTGGTGGGTTCCTTGATGATTTGAGTGAGATTGAGGGCATCTAGCTTACATTGTAGGACTGCCGGGGTGTTAAGCATATCCCAGAACAAACTCTGAAGCTAGATGGGGGGCGATCAATTCACAAATGGTGTCCAGGGCACAGCTGGGAGCTGAGGGTGGCCGGTAGCAGGCGGCAACAGTGAGAGACTTATTTCTGGTGAGGGTAATTTTCAAAATTAGTAGTTCGAACTGTTTGGGTATGGACCTGGAAAGTATGACATTACTTTGCAGGCTATCTCTGCAGTAGACTGCAACTCCGCCCCCTTTGGTAGTTCTATCTTGACGGAAGATGTTATAGTTGGGTATGGAAATCTCTGAATTTTTGGTGGCCTTCCTGAGCCAGGATTCAGACACGGCAAGGACATCAGGGTTAGCAGAGTGTGCTAAAGCAGTGAGTAAAACAAACTTAGGGAGGAGGCTTCTGATGTTGACATGCATAAAACCAAGGCTTTTACGATCACAGAAGTCAACAAATGAGGGTACCTGGGGACATGCAGGGCCTGGGTTTACCTCCACATCACCCGCGGAACAGAGAAGGAGTAGTATGAGGGTGCGGCTAAAGGCTATCAAAACTGGTCGCCTAGAGCGTTGGGGGCAGAGGATAAGAGGAGCAGGTTTCTGGGCATGGTAGAATATATTCAGGGCATAATGCACAGACAGGGGTATGGTGGGGTGCGGGTACAGCGGAGGTAAGCCCAGGCACTGGGTGATGATGAGACAGGTTGTATCTCTGGACATGCTGGTTGTAATGGGTGAGGTCACCGCATGTGTGGGAGGTGGGACAAAGGAGGTAACAGGGGTATGCAGAGTGGGTCTAGGGGCTCCATTGTGAACTAAAACAATTATAACTAACCTGAACAACAGTATACAAGGCATATTGACATCTGAGAGAGACATACAGCGAGGCATACAGTAATCACAGGTGTTGAATTTGGAAAGCTAGCTAAAAACAGTAGGCGAGGCTAATCCGCTAGCACAACAAACAGCAGGTAAAATGGCGTTGACTAGGCAACGGGGCCGACAGGTAAGACAAACAAGCAGAAAGCAGAAAGGAGTACCGTGATTAATGGACAGTCCAGCGTGCGTCAGCTATGTAGCCAAGAGATCAGTGTCCAGGGGGCAGCGGTGGATGGGCAGGGGGGCTGGCGAGTGTTATCCAGGTTTTTTTTATTTTTTATTTTTTATAAACTAACAATGACTAACTAGCTTGTAGCTAGTTAGCTGGTTAGCGTCTGGAGGTTCTTGAGTGTGTCATAAAAATAAAAATAAGAGTAAAAGTAATAGCGATTCCGTATCACATTGGGTGAGGCAGGTTTCCGGAAGGTTTAAACAAATTAAAAATCAAAAAGAGATAGAAAGTAAATGGGGTCAGAGAGTGATTGGGACGCAAATCTACTAATGATATGCATATCCTAGCTTCTGGGCCTGAGTAGCAGGCAGTTTACTTTGGGCACGCTTTTCATCCGGACGGGAAAATACTGCCCCCTATCCCAGAGAGGGTTAGGACATCTAGTTTGCGCATGGCACAAGTAATTTTTCCAACAATTGTTTACAGAAAGATTATTTCTCTTATAATTCACTGTATTACAATTCCAGTGGGTCACAAGTTTACATACACTAAGTTGACTGTGCCTTTAAACAGCATGGAAAATTCTAGAAAATGATGTCATGGCTTTAGAAACTTCTGATATGCTAATTGACATCATTTGAGTCAATTGGAGGTGTACCTGTGGATGTATTTCAAGGCCAACCTTCAAACTCAATGCCTCTTTGCTTGACATCATGGGAAAATCAAAAGTAATCAGCCAAGACCTCAGAAAAAAAATTGTAGACCTCCACAAGTCTGGTTTATCCTTGGGAGCAATTTCCAAACGCATGAAGGTACCACATTCATCTGTACAAACAATAGTACACAAGTATAAACACCATGGGACCACGCAGCCGTGATACCACTCAGGAAGGAGACGCGTTCTGTCTCCTAGAGATGAACGTACTGTGGTGCGAAAAGTGCAAATCAATCCCAGAACAACAGCAAAGGACCTTGTGAAGATGCTGGAGGAAACAGGTACAAAAGTATTTATATCCACAGTAAAACAAGTCCTATATCGACATAACCTGAAAGGCCACTCAGCAAGGAAGAAGCCACTGCTCCAAAAACCGCCATAAAAAAGCCAGACTACGGTTTGTAACTGCACATGGGGACAACGATCGTACTTTTTGGAGAAATGTCCTCTGGTCTAATGAAACAAAAATAGAACTGTTTGGCCATAATGACCACCGTTATGTTTGGAGGAAAAAGGGAGAGGCTTGCAAGCCGAAGAATACCATCCCAACCATGAAGCACAGGGGTGGCAGTATCAGGTTGTGGGGGTGCTTTGCTGCAGGAGGGACTGGTGCATTTCACAAAATAGATGGCATCATGAGGAATATTATGTGGATATATTGAAGCAACATCTCAATACATTAGTCAGGAAGTTAATTGGTCGCAAATGGGTCTTCCAAATGGACAATGACCCCAAGCATACTTCCAAAGTTGTGGCAAAATAGCTTAAGGACAACAAAGTCAAGGTATTGGAGTGGCCATCACAAAGCCCTGACCTCAATCCTATAGAAAATTTGTGGGCAGAACTGAAAAGCGTGTGCGAGCAAGGAGGCCTACAAACCTGACTCAATTACACCAGCTCTGTCAGGAGGAATGGAACAAAATTCACCCAAAGAATGAAATAAATCATTCTCTCTACTATTATTCTGACATTTCACATTCTTGGAGATGGAGACACCAAAGAAGGTGGGTGTCTGCTGGGATGTGGCAGAAGGGTGTGGCAGTCAATACCGTATACCCACTTGCAGTGGGATATAGATGAGGACAATTAAAGTGATATCAAAACAAACTGCACTGAATGACCAGAATTTAGACCTTGAATTGAACTCATAATCAAAATAAAGTATGTATCTGATGTGATCCCCTCTAGGTATATTTTCAGATAGTTTTATTTCATTTTATGTATAGCTCAGTTGTTAACATGTCATGGAATACCTGATAACTGCAGCCTTGTGGTACAGCAGTTTCTTCAGCTAACTTTAACACTTTCGCTTGGAGGACATCTGTGGTTTTGAGCTGCGTTTATGACCAGGGTTTGTTTCCTGTATGGATACAGATAACGATGGACTTTCTCTTTCTATCGTCTCAAGATCTGTGTGCTTTATTTTGAGTCAGAAAGAGTTCATATCTTGATGTTGTAAAACATCGAATAAAAATGTAAGGACCGACGCCGGATTGGAGAAGGAGGTACAGGGAGTCAAACATTGTTTCAGGAACGGACATGGAACACGACAGGAACAGCGTCAGCACACAGGAAAGGACATAAGACCAACAATCCCGAAGCAGGGAACAGAGATAGGAAACATACAAATATAGGGAAGGAAATTACACAAGAAATTGAGTTCACGTGAGCCCAATGAGAGCTGATGCGCGTGACGGGGAAGGCAGGTGTGCTTACTGAAGGTGGCTTGAGTGGTGTAATGTTGGGGAGACTGGTGCCTTCGAGCGCCAGAGGAAGAACGGGAGCAGGCGTGACAGTACCCCACCCTCCACACAGCGCCACCCAGCGTCCAACCTGGGTGAACCGGTCGAGAAAGGGGGAGCAGGGGTGACAAAAAAAAAACATCCTGGGGTTGTGATAGGCCTAATCGTGGGCCAGAACCTGGTTTTGTTTTGGTCTGTGCCTGTGGAGATCTTGGTCAAAATGAAAATAAATCACTCTACTTAAGTTTTCGTCTACAAATAATGAAAATGCATTAAATAAAACCAATTTGTATTTGTAAATAAATTGTAGTGGCTAAGAGCCTTGGGTTAAACTCCTAAAATATAGGCGTATTGCTATCTGCAGCTGAGGGGGGCAGGTCCTGCCTTTCATAAAGTAAACACAACTTTGAACATTGGGTTGCAAAAGATAATGATTACTGAATGTTGCTGAGTGATCTGATTCAGAGTAAGCCTATTTACAGTACTGATGAGCATTGAATGCATCAGTATTGTATTGATTTGCATTGTGGTTGAAGACTCACTGAACACAGTAAATCATCCCCCTACAGACAAACAACTTAACCCTGAGTTCTGGCCTGTGTACAGCCATATTACATTAAAAAACAGAAGCAGGAAGAGAGTTACACACATTGATATCTATAAACATCAGAATGTAGAGTCAGTGTCTTTTGTGCCTTGATCCTTGACACATACATTTGTGCATGCATAGCCTAACCACATGAAAAAATAATATAGTATACTATGGTATGAATAGTATTTACTGTACTATTTACTGTATAAGTAAGCATTTCACGGTAAGGTCTACACCTGTTATATTCGGTGCATTTGACAAATAAAATGTTATTTGATTTGTAGCATAATGTAGTATACTGCAGGGGTTTGAACCGGTTCAGGGAACAGAACCCAAAAATATTTTTGGGGGTCCAGGAACAGAGTCAGAACCAGGAACAAAAGGGATCTACAGTATATTGTTCCAGAACATAACTTTTTTTTTTAAAGCATGGGAATTGGTTCATAATTTCTTATGTTCCATTCCCAAGAATAATGCAACAAAGCTCCTGTCCAAAGCCCTCACTCCTTCACTCAGCAATGTATTCCAGTGTCTGCCTACCTGCACAAGGAACAAACCCCAACACTACACATGAACGAGGGATACTACAGTGTGTAGTATAGCATACTACATTTAATTATAGAACTATATAGTAATTACTGTAGTATTCAATAGTACAATCACAATTCCAGTGGGTCAGAAGTTTACATACACTTAGTTGACTGTGCCTTTAATCAGCTTGGAAAATTCCAGAAAATTATGTCATGGCTTTAGAATCTTCTGATAGGCTAATTGACATCATTTGAGTCAATTGGAAGTGTACCTGTGGATGTATTTCAAGGCCTACTTTGAAATGCAGTGCCTCTTTGCTTGACATCATGGGAAAATCAAAAGAAATCAGCCAAGACCTGAGAAAATAAAATTGTAGACCTCCACAAGTCTGGTTCATCCTTGGGAACAATTTCCAAATGACTGAAGGTACCACGTTCATATGTACAAACAATAGTACGCAAGTATAAACACCATGGGACCGCGCAGCCGTCATACCCCTCAGGAAGAAGACGCTTTCTGTCTCCTAGAGATGAATGTACTTTGGTGCGAAAAGTGCAAATCAATCCCAGAACAACAGCAAAGGACCTTGTGAAGATGCTGTAGGAAACAGATACAAAAGTATCTATATCCAGAGTAAAACGAGTCCTACAGTATATCGACGTAACCTGAAAGGCTGCTCAGCAAGGAAGAAGCCACTGCTCCAAAACACCATAAAAAAAAGCCAGAAATGTCCTCTGGTCTGATGAAACAAAAATAGAAATGTTTGGCCATAATGACCATTGTTATGTTTGGAGGAAAAAGGGGGAGGCTTGCGAGTCGAAGAACACCATCCCAACCGTGAAGCATGGGGTAGCAGCATCATGTTGTGGGGGTGCTTTGCTGTAGGAGGGACTGGTGCACTTCACAAAATAGATGGCATCATGAGGGAGAAAAATAATGTGGATATATTGAAGCAACATCTCAAGACATCAGTCAAGAAGTTAAAGCTTGGTCACAAATGGGTCTTCCAAATGGACAATGGCCCCAAGCATACTTACAAAGATGTGGAAAAATGACTTAAGGACAACTAAGTCAAGGTATTGGAGTGGCCATCACAAAGCCCTGACCTCAATCCTATATACAATTTGTGGGCAGAACTGAAAAAGCATTTGTGAAAGGAGTGTGCAAGGAGTCCTACAAACCTGACTCAGTTACACCAGCTCTGTCAGGAGGAATGGGCCAAAATTCACCCAACTGTGGGAAGCTTGTGGAAGGCTACGCAAAATGTTTCACCCAAGTTAAACAATTTAAAGGCAATGCTACCAAATACTAATTGAGTGTATGTAAACTTCTGACCCACTGGGACTGTGATGAAAGAAATAAAAGCTGAAAAAAATTATTCTCTCTACTATTATTCTGACATTTCACATTCTTAAAATAAAGTGGTGATCCTAACTGACCTACGACAGGGAAATTGTACTAGGATTAAATATCAAGAATTGTGAAAGACTGAGTTTAAATGTATTTGGTGTGATGTGTATGTAAACTTCCGACTTCAACTGTACATGTTGACTGCATGAACTTTAGAAAAACCATGTGATCAAGTCTCCTTCAAGTCGGCTTCTCACCAACTATGCAGCCATCGCCTGGCTAGTGGGAGCATTATTTGTCAACCAATCATTCCGTCTTAACCCCCAAAATATATACACTGTATAGCACTTGACAAAATTGTGTTTGGTATGCAGTGGCAACCTATAAAACTGTTCAGTCTTAATATGCTGTAGCCTGGGTGCGTGCTTGTGTGTGTGTGTCAGAGAGAGAATGAGTGAGATTGTCAACTAAATTAAATGCAAATGGCTTTCAGAACAATTCAAATAAACCCCAAACTATATCCAGTAACAGTCCTTGAACCTTCATAACAATGGCAACTTTGTCTTTATTTACATTGAAGATCAGCCCAAGGTATCTGAATATTGGGAAAAGATGGTTCCCAATTTTACAGACACACTTTTACATCGCCGATAATAATCTTTTGTGGTGACATTTCTTTACAAAAAATGCATACCGCCTATAGCGAGTGCCAAACACTAGTCGCACATTCTGCAAGATTTATTGTCTATTGAACAATTTAAAATTAAATGCTTCCTACTTATAAAAACAGCAGTAGGAAGTCAGTTAAAGTCAGTCATCATAGTTTAGCTCCAGACAAAAAACATATCCTGTTATGCAAGTTCCTTGGTTCCAAAGACGCTGTAGTAGAGACTAGACCAAAGATGGTGAATAAACAAAGATGTACCGTTCAGACCTTTTACCATTGGGAAAAAATGTTCACTGTTCAAGTCTGCTTAAAACCTCTTAAGGATCGGACTCTTTTTTTCAATTTTCGCCTAAAATGAAATACCCAAATCTAACTGCCTGTAGCTCAGGACCTGAAGCAAGGATATGCATATTCTTGATACCATTTGAAAGGAAACACTTTGAAGTTTGTGGAAATGTGAAATTAATGTAGGAGAATATTTTGTCTTTGAAATGCAAGAGAAAGGCCACAATGTATTACTCCAGTTTAGGGGCGATCCTGTTAGGGGTGGCCCATAGGCATCAATGCATTAGCAGCTTGGTCTAGTCTGCTTAGTTCATTATCTGCATTCATTCACCCATCTTTGTGTAATCAGTACTATGTTCCAGCAGAGGGCAGCAGTTCAGCAGTCTTTGGTTAAACTAGTCCATAATTGTTAGTCACTGTTTGCCACAGAGAGGCATGTTTACATAAACAGCCGTAGGAAGTCAGTTAAAGACAGTCTTATTTAGATTTGATTGGAAAGAAAGCAGATAATGGGCAGGATGTTCATCCAGCGAGAGAGACGAACCCTGACCTAGTCTATAGAGACTACCCCTGACCTAGTCAAAAGAGACTACCCCTGTCCTAGTCGATAGAGACTACCCTTGACCTAGCCTATAGAGACTCCCTCTGACCTAGTCTACAGACTAACCCTGACCAAGTCTATAGAGACTACCCTTGACCTATAGTCTATAGAGACTACCCCTGGCCTAGTCTACAGACTAACCCTGACCAAGTGTATAGAGACTACCCCTGACCTAGTCTATAGACTACCCCTGACCAAGTCTATAGAGACTATCCCTGACCTAGTCTACAGACACTAACCCTGACCTAGTCTACAGACTAACCCTTCTAACCCTGACCTAGTCTAAAGACATTAACCCTGACCTAGTCTACAGAGACTAACCCTGATCTAGTCTACAGAGACTAACCCTGAGCTAGTCTACAGAGACTAACCTTGACCTCCTAACAAACAGCAGCACATATTCACATTCCCTCTTGTGACATCACAGGGGAATAAGGTAATAGTTATAAGACATCACTAAAGATGGTGGATAAATCAAGATAGTTCACTCAGGCCTTTTACCACTGGGGGAAAAATGTAATTTCCTTTCTGCTTAACAAGGTGGCTCTCCCTTAGACATCAATGTCTGAGTCTGGTCTGCTGGTCAGTGGTGTAAAGTACTTAAGTAAAAATACTTAAAAGTACTACTTAAGTCGCTTTTTGGTGTATCTGTACTTCACTTAACTATTTATATTTTAGACAAATTTTACTATTACTTCACTACATTCCTGAAGAAAATATTGTACTTTTTACTCCATAAATATTTTCTGACAACGCAAAGTACTCATTACATTTTGAATGCTTAGCAAAACATGACAATTGTGAAATACACGCACTTTTCAGGAGAACACGTGGTCATCGCTTCTGCCTTAGGTTCTGGCCGGCTCACTAAACATAAATGCAGCTTTTGTAAATAATGTCTAAGTTTTGGAGTGTGCCTCTGGCTATCCGTACATTTTAAAAATAAGAAAATGGTGCCGTTTGCTTTGCTTAATTAATGTAAGGAATTTGAAATTATTTATACTTTTACTTCTATTTTTGATACTTAAGTATATTTGAGCAATTTCGTGTACTTTTGATACTTAAGTATATTTAAAACCAAATACTTTTAGACTTTTACTCAAGTAGTATTTTACTGGGTGACTTTAACATTTACTTGAGTAACTTTCTATTAAGGTATCTGTCCTTTTATTCAAGTATGACAATTGGGTACATTTTCCACCACTGGTATTAGTAGGCCGGGTAAAGTCTAAAAGTACACCCTGTGAACAAAAATCAACAGCAATTATTGAAGACAAATTAACAGTTGCCAGTTGAATAGAAAAAAAACGTAAGCCTAAGAGTGTATCATTGTGCTAGCATAGATAACCATAAACTATACTCAATCGATTGCACCATATTCCCTATGACTAGGTGAATTCTGTCATCATTTGTCACTTTTTCCCTAACATGTCACTGTCATACGTTGGTCCACTCAATAGTGCTCGAGTGTTAGCACTGTGCTGACTTTGGTGTGTCAATTACTGTATGGTGTGTGCAAATGGGTGTTTCTCAATGGAAAATATGAGTCCCACCCACCTTCCTTATATACATACAGGGGCTGTAGCTTGAAAAAGAGCGCAGCGCAGCCAGGACAAGGCGTCTCGCGAACCAAAAGTAAGTGGCAAACGAAATGCACTTTTCGGTTAAATCAAATGTGACCTAGCCTTGTAGATCAATCATTTCCAATAGCGATCGTGCGCGACTAAGTTTCTTGTAGATGTGTTATTGACACGTCGCTTTCCTCAGAAATATTTAATTTATTAGCGAGCCTTCTTCCTCGAAGGATATGATACGCAATAACAAAATGTCTCACAGAGAACATGATAAAAGTAGGCTAAGCTTCTAGGCCTATCGTTATAGACCTATTTGAAACTATGTTTGCGTAATTTGCCTGACAACGCGAAAGGCGGTCTTCCAGAGCTTCGGTAAATTGGCTTGTCTTCTTCTGATTAGTAAGGCCTAGTGCAGAAAACCTTTACAACGCAAAATTACAACGAGGAAATACAGAATTTAACGTTTAGCTGGCGCCTGAAAGTCGAACAAAAAGGTACTGATATATTTACATTTTTTACCTTGGTTCGATGTTGACTGATGTACAATATTTTGCTTCTGTCTTTTTTGACAGTTACTGTGCTGTCATTTGGTGTAGAGGCAGTCAGTGTAAGGCTATTCCGATAATGTTAGTATAAGCGGCGGCCTATGGCTATTCTCTCATTAATTCAATGTCGAAAATGACATTTAGAATAAGGATGTTTAACTGCCTACAATTATTTATTTATTCAAATATTGTGTAATAGGCCAATCATGTGGATGGAAGTAAGACTTATTTTTCTTTGGGGTCTACTACATACAGCAAAATAGTTGTTTGAACTTTTGGATAGGCCTGCCTTTACACATTTGAGTCACTCGGTAGTTATTTTCAAACTATCTATTTTTGTATGAGTTCAAGGCCTCAACAGCCAACACCCATCATGTGTATTGTATTGAACACTCCCATCCGCCCAGCAAACATGGTTGGTGTACACAAGGAACCCAAATGGCTACTTACATTTATACACAGTCCTTTATAAATGTGTACCGTTCCTCACATTTATCAATAGAACAGGGTCATTGTAATCCATCAAAGCGATTGTGTCAGTTGGTAGCCTAGTTCTTAAATTAGCCTCTATTTGCCACTGATTTGAGGTTTGGTTATTATACAGTAATAGCCTTTATCGGCTTTAGTGAGTAGGCCGAGCAGGGGTCCTAATCAAATGCTATTTTTGTGTAGATTAGATTTCGTCGGTCACAATTTCACTCCAGTATTACACATGCTTAACGTTAGTTAAAATCTGTAAGCCCTCAGGACAAAGATAGAAGGGGAAATACATTGTGTTGAAATTAATATTTTGTACATGGGTTAGATGAGAATCATTCATACGTCTTACTCTTTTCGACAGCGTGGTTGATTCCTGTTTGGACTTTGGCTTTCCCGTCAAAACAGTACGATTTATTATTTCGACATTTTGTGACGTTCGAGCACACATATTTTTTTTTAGGCTTGTCTACTGCCGCGTTCACGAGGTAGTCGGAACTAGGAAACTCGAACATTTCCGACTTGTTAACTGGTTGAAGTTAATCACGGGTCGCGTTCAACCAGTTAGCTATAGTTATACAAATCTTTGCCATTGACCCTTCGTCCGTGATTGGGCAACAGTGGGGATTCTTCAAGTGTTTGTCATTCAACGACAGACGACTAGTTTTCATGCAGTTTTCCACTTGAGAAGATATCTAAGATATTGCGTAACTAAGACCTCGTCTTCACGTCTACTGGCTACAGCGTCTCAAGAGGGACAAACAGTAATATTGCCGCTTTTTTCTCGTTTTTCAAGCTAAGGTATTTTAAGGTCATATTGCGAAAGTCTACTCGAGTCCTGCAAGGAGTAAACCGAATCTATGGATGGACGCCTTTAGGCTGTAGTCTTATACGCATGCACAGTACATTAAATAGGGGGTGACGGTGTAATACCAGTGTAGTAAGTCTTTACATCATAAATATTATACTGTATCATCTAAAAGTTAACTTTTTGCTGAGGTGTAGTCGGTGATAAAAAATGGTCTGAAACATAAATCATATTTCTCACATGTTCCCTATTCAATCTGAGAGAGAATCATATCTGTTCTACACTATACATATCTATCTGAACATGTTCTAGCCTAACCTTACATCCTTCTGAACAGGCCACTGATGTAGAACTGTGTTCCTATTCAAATACAGCAGAAGTCTGTCATTCTTTCCCCTGTCCTTAAAATGCAAATTATGAGAAGGGATTGTGTACATGGAGCCATGCATGGAACAAGTTGGCATATGAAATGGGAGTATGGGTTTTTCACACAAGGCAGCATAATCATTGTCAAATAACAAGCAGTTGTACTGCCAACACCAAAAGTAACAAAAGCAAAGGTTGGGTCATTTGAAATGTAGTATTTCAGTGTACAGTAAGGCTTTAAATAAGTATTCTCCCATTTTAATAAATTATTTCTCAATTACTATTCGAGATGCACACTGTATGTATGTCTTCTTCCAGGTGGCATTTCTATGTTCTAGATTTCAGGAAAATACTCAATTTCATGAACATAGTAGTTCCATTTCACACAGTATTACCCAACCCATAAATTGTCCATGTTAACAATTAAGCCATCAGCTTAGGGAACCCAGATTCCTTAAACCTTGGGTCATCCTGAGGAATTCAGCCTTATTTCTCATCCACAGCTTAACTTCATTGAGGGTGGAGGGGCCCACTGTGTATATGGGCGTGTTTCTAGCTCTGTAGTTGCTATGGACACCACAACACCAACCTGTGTGTTCACGCCACAATTTGAGTCATAAAACTTTGTTTTACAACAAACAGATGAGTGGGACTGACTGTGTGTCCAACTGGCATATTGTGTGTCTGTAAGGCAGGAGGTGTACCTGTCATGACCTGACCAGGAACAGAAAAACTCCTGGCTTTATAAAATGCATTTACACATTAAACAGGCCTTATATTTTGATATTTTTCCTTATTTCAGACCATAAACCATGAGCTATCCAGGATACCCTCCTCAAGCCGGTGGCTACCCACCCCAAGCCGGAGGCTACCCACCCCAAGCCGGAGGCTACCCACCCCAAGCTGGAGGATACCCACCCCAGGCTGGAGGATACCCACCTCAGGCAGGCGGCTATCCCCCTCAAGCAGGGGGTTACCCCTCTCAGGCTGGAGGTTACCCCCCTCAGGCTGGTGGCTATCCTCCACAGCCTGGAGCTGGAGGGTACCCAGCCATGCCCCCAGCAGGTAAGGCCTCAGCTCAACAGATCATGATTGTCCTAAAATATGCAGACACGTCCAGTATTTCTTACAGGTACAAGGTATATGAAATGTAATGTAATCTAAGGGAGACACAGACAGACAGAAACATAAAGACATGGTCAAGAAAAGAGAATAGGGTACTGCTGGACAGACTCAGAGACTGAGTCCTTCTGTCATCCTGTATCTCAGGGCCAGATGGTTTAGATGTAATGTGGTGCATGCGTTGTGTTTTCTAAACAACCTCTGCTGTGCTGAGAGACAACACTCACAGACCAACTAGTGTCTGACACAGTCCTCCCATTCTGTGTGCCCTGAGAATCATTCCATATCTGCTGACTAGAAGCCGAGGTTAGTCATATACATTGGCAAGTGTGAACAGTTCATTGCTAGTCCTGGTGTCTCATTCCAAAGTCAATGTATTTACCTCTCTGGCCTAGCACAATCACCAGACATTTATTGAAACCCTCCTATCAAATCTTAGCACTTTCTATGTTGTTTCTATGTTGTTTTTGGTAAGATAATTGATCGATTGAATGTTTAAAAGCATATACAGCCACAACATCATAGCAAACATCACATACTACATACGTACTATTATAATAATAATCCTATATCAGTTTGTCAGTGATATGCCATAAACTGTTTAGTGACATATTCAGCCATCTATGTCACCTGTTGCAGGTAGTTGGGGAGGTGGTGCTGGTTTCCCCACCATAGGTGTTGATAATCTGTCCAACCCTGGATTCAACGCAGGCAATCTCCCAGGCATGGTAAGTTTGGCATGAAAATACATCCATCCCCCCAAATCACACAGAGAATATTCTCAACATGCCTGTACTTCATCCCCCTTCAGATCATTGCGTTAAATATTTCAGTTAGCATGAATTGCATGGCCAATATTGGAAATCACAACCCAATTATTGACTGGTAAGACTTTTATAAAAAATAATCTGTTGCAGCTTTCTTGTTAACCTTTCTTCAAAATCTCTCTTGCATGACGAAAATAATATGGCTCATAATTAGCTAAGATACTGCTTCAAAAATGTTATAATTTTCTGCAACCTCCTCCCTTTCACTGTTGTAATCCTTCATAATTACATGTTTTGTATAATTTCTTTATGTTGCATTGTCTTTGATTTCCTTTGTAATCAAAACACAACAGCAGATGCTGTATTACCAATAATACATGATTGATCATCTGCAAAACAGCTTTTCGTGCATAATAGTTTAAACCAATCAGCGTACTGTCTGTGCAAATTTTTATTGGATGCCCATTTCTCTTCCAATCACAGGCCAACCAGATCTCATCATCCATGGGGGGCTTTAACCCCAACCCTGCCATGTTCACCCCTGGTGGGTACCCCCAACATTCCCCCCAGGCCCCTAACCAACAGCCCCATGGCCTGTACCCACAGCCAGGTGGGCAGATGCCCCAGACTCAAGGCCCAGGCATGGGCTACCCAGGCCAGCCCATGCCTGGCTACCCACAGGCACCCTCACCCAACCCCTCCATGCCTGGTTACGGAGGAGGACCAGCGCCTAACCAGCCCATGCCAGGGTACCCTCGTGCCCCGTCGCCCAACCCGTCCATGCCAGGATACGGAGGTGGAGCCATGCCCGTCGCTCCTGCCATCAACGTAAGAGACACTGGGAAGATTTTTATCCAATTGTGACAATAGTACTTAAAAATACTATTTAGGACAGGTATACATCCTGTTAAGTGTCCATACTTCATCCATGGGTTTCAATTTGGATATCTGAGTGTTCTGCAATAATATTGGTATGTTTCTATAGTTTTCTGTTTCTTCTTGAGATATCAATGATTAGAGATTTGACAGGAGTTTTACTGGCAGCTAACACTGAAAGGGTAAAGCAATGTGGAAAATGCCCTCTTCTTCTCTGTTCCTCCAGAGAGGATTCAGGGGAAGCATCAAGGATTATCCAGGAGCAGACCCCCTGAGAGATGTGGAGGTTCTGAGGAAAGCCATGAAGGGCTTTGGTGAGTTGGTTACATAGGCCCAATCAAGAAACAGCTCCTTATTACACTATAGGGGTCTAGTGAGTGAGTTAGACCCTCTTCAGAAACAACCCCTATACAGGGGTCTAGCGAGTGAGAGACTGTGTCCGAATACCCATACTAGTGTACCACATGCTTAACGTGCACAATATGTACTCCTGACTGGCTCGAGGTGGGGCAGGGCTGAGTGCGGGTGCATTTTCCAAATTCAACGGACATGTCTCGTATTAACCAGCCTGATAATCTCATTTCCAATTCAATTAATTTCTCTAAACTCTGAATATAATAGGAATGTAGTTTTAGGCCTACTCAGGCTGGTTATAGTCAGACTATTCACACTATACTGTAGACCATATAGCCAATCTATGCTATCTAAAAAGGACTAAAGACAGAAACAGATCATTTGGTTTCATGTCAACATATTCATTAGTTAATAGGCAGAATCTACCACATACCCAAAACTGGAAATGCAAAACTGGAGAAACAGGAAAAAGTGATTAGTGAAACCAAAGTGCTGTAACATATATAAATTACATCAAATAGCCAAGTACACACAAACTTTTCAAATGTTGTAATCAATAGGCTATTGCAAAGAAAATGTGGACAGTCGGGTATATCGCAAATTCTGAACCGCTGGACAGCAACATAAAACCACTGATCATAGGGAAGGAGATCAGAATGACTGCTAAGGCTTGATCAATAAATTAAATCATTAAAGGTTCAATATGCAGAAATCTCTCCGCCATTTCCTGGTAGCTAAAATTTAAATAATTTCACCTAATTTCAGTTTGTTACAAAACAAGCACTCTGTGTAGAGAATCATTATACCATCTAAACCGCTGTGAAATATATTTTCCATGAACAAAAATATTGTATTTTCAACTGTTTGAAGCTGGTGTACAAAACCGAAAGGAGAAGACGCAAAAACTAAACTTAAGAACCCTCCTTAGACTTTCTTTCAATGCGAAAGACAGATCTATAACTCACATTTCTATGTTAATTTGGTTGGGTCGCCCAAAAAGTTACATGTTGCAGCTTTAAATAGGTAGCCTAGCCTACAAAACTAAAAAAATGAATATGCTCAAATCAAAAGGCGTGATTAACATGACATCAATAACGCAGCCACATCCCGAATCCCGGTGCCGACACATTCTGAAATCAAAAGATGGTTTTGTATTTAGTTTAAAAGCTCTGACAAAAACCAAGACAAAAAAAACAAACACTTCCCAATTAGAAAACAGAAATAAAAATAGTTCTGTTTTCAAAGATGTAGCCTACCATGCAATACTTCATGGATCATTTAAGAAGAACAAAAACTACATAGCCTACAGTTGAACAAAGCCTCAGAAGCTTCTGTCACAGCATTCATTGGAAGAAGAGGAATCGTCGACCAAAATGCAGCGGGGTACGTGTTCATCTTTAATATACTGAACACTAAGATACAAAATAGGACTAGCCAAAACAGTTCTGCAAGGTGCAACCAACACTAAACAGAAAATAACCACCCACAACTAACAGTGGGAAAACAGGCTACCTAAGTATGGTTCTCAATCAGAGACAACGATAGACAGCGGTCCCTGATTGAGAACCATACCCGGCCAAAACATAGAAATACAAAACCTAGACATACAAACATAGAATGCCCACCCACATCACACCCTGACCAAACAAAAAATAGAAACATACAAAGCAATCTACGGTCAGGGCATGACAGCTTCGCTATTCGGCATCTTCCCAATGAACATTTTAATGCAATGGTCTAAATCAGCGTCACTCAGTGTTTCTTGGTAAAATCTTGGTAAAATCTTAAACAAATCTACTTTGAAACAAAAGTTTACACCTCACACACGTGGTTATGGGCCCGGAAGACACATTTCAGTTGAATGCATTCAATTGTACAACTGACTAGGTATCCCTTTCCATGTCATACATAGAGTTGAGATGTATTACATTTTGAGTTTGCATTCCAATATTACACTATAAACTGTACATCACAGAAGGGCGATTTGGTCATTCCACTGCAGGAACGGGTTTTAAGTAGCCTAGTTGAGTTTTTTGGCCTATCACACGCAGCCCACCTCTTCCAATGCATTGTGGAATAGTGTGCATTGCATTTTACTTGATGAAGCTCAGAAATTAATATACCATCCTGGCATTTAGGGATCCTGAGTGGCGCAGCGGTCTAAGGCACTGCATCGTAATGCAAGAGCCGTCACTGCAGACCCAGCTTAGATCCCGGGCTGTATCACAACCGGCCGTGATCGGGAGTCCCATAGGGCGGCGCACAATTGTCCCAGCATTGTTTGGGTTAGGGGAGGGTTTGGCCGGGGGGCTTTACTTGGTCATCAGGGTAGGCCGTCATTGTAAATAAGAATTTGTTCTTAACTGACTTGCCTAGTTAAATAAAGGTTAAGTAAAATAAATACATTTAAACCATACTCGATTTTCAAAAATGAACTTACTAT
This sequence comes from Oncorhynchus nerka, assembly GCF_034236695.1. Lineage (NCBI taxonomy): Eukaryota > Metazoa > Chordata > Actinopteri > Salmoniformes > Salmonidae > Oncorhynchus > Oncorhynchus nerka. Next base: position 17,573,046 of record NC_088405.1, read on the forward strand.
AAAACATTCTATTTTCTCATAGTGAAAATGAGCAATGTGGGATTGCGTTGTTTTGCATTATTGGTTGATTTCGGGAGCACATCCCCATATCTGATTATCAACTGTTGTCAAAGCAGAAATGACTATGACATCTGGGCATTTAAAGTATACTCAAATTTTTTGAAATAGATACTATAAAACTTGTTTTTTTGCATGCTCAAACAGCCTACTATTTAGGATGCAAGTACACAGCCAGTTAAACCCCATTCAGAAACAACCCCTAGCCCCTTATATAGGGGTCTAGTGAGTGAGTTAGATCCAGTCTAATATTGGAACCAGAAACAAAAATTGCATACGTAATGGCCAGCTGTTAGAATAGGCCCTGTCCTGAAACAACCCCCTGCCAGTCCCTTATACAATACACACTAGATTTGAACAGTTTGCATAGGTATAATCAACACTAGCAGTTAAGTTCTCTTCTATTAATGATCATCGATCTTTGAATGACTTAATTATGTATAAGGACCTGGTAATGTTGTGTGCTCAGATACACTACTTAAAAATGATGTTCTAAATCCAAGGGAAATGGATGGGCTGTTTGAATATGTGTTCTGACAGTGGACTTGTCCTACAGGTACTGATGAACAGGCCATCATAGACCTGCTAGGAAGTCGCTCCAACAGACAGCGTGTCCCCATGCTCATGGCCTTCAAAACCTCCTACGGAAAGGTAGCTAATACAGTCATACTGACATTATACTATATTATACTATGTAAGTACAATATACATGTTCTTATAGCTTATTTCTTATTATACAAAGACAATACAGTGATTATGACCATAATTTATTTTCTTATGCATTCTTTTTTGGAAGGTATATGAAAGGAATAGGCATGACTCTCACTCCCATTTAAAAACGTGATACCTTATTTATCTAATTAAGTTTTTAGGGAACAATGAAATAATTTTTGCAGTGTCATAGAATGGTCTGAATATGTTGCCTTGAAGTGAGAGTCAGAGTATATTCTCTAGTGTGTGCCAGTGATATCTAAACAGCAGCTGTTGGCTCTGCCAGTAAACGACTCGCTGAGGGATCTGATACACTCAGACTTTATTAGCTACAGCCATACCCAGAACACACATGGCACAGCAGTTGAACACACATGGCACAGCAGTTGAACACAGATGGCACAGCAGTTGAACACACATGACATCAGTACTTGAAGTGGACTGAAATAAGTACCTCTACTCATTTGGCCTCTCTAACCCTGTTCTTGGAGAGCCACCCTCCTGGAGATTGTAACTCCAACCCTGTTCCTAGAGAGCCAGCCTCCTGGTGGTTCACTCCAACACTGTTCCTAGAGAGCCAGCCTCCTGGTGCTTTTCACTCCAACACTGTTCCTAGAGAGCCAGCCTCCTGGTGGTTCACTCCAACACTGTTCCTAGAGAGCCAGCCTCCTGGAGGATTTCACTGCCACCCCAGTGGTAACTAACCTGATTCAGCTTATCAAGCAGCTAATTATTATAATCAGTTGTGCTATATTAGAGTTGGACGGTAGCTCTCCAGGAACAGGGTTGGAGGTTAAACCTACAGAACTGTAGCTCTCTAGGAACAGGGTTGGAGTTAAAAACCTACAGAACTGTAGCTCTCCAGGAACAGGGTTGGAGGTTAAACCTACAGAACTGTAGCTCTCTAGGAACAGGGTTGGAGGTTAAACCTACAGAATGGTAGTTCTCTAGGAACAGGGTTGGAGTACAAACCTACAGAGCTGTAGCTCTCCAGGGACAGGGTTGGAGGTTAAACCTACAGAATGGTAGCTCTCTAGGAACAGGGTTGGAGGTTAAACCTACAGAATGGTAGTTCTCTAGGAACAGGGTTGGAGTACAAACCTACAGAGCTGTAGCTCTCCAGGGACAGGGTTGGAGGTTAAACCTACAGAATGGTAGCTCTCTAGGAACAGGGTTGGAGGTTAAACCTACAGAATGGTAGCACTCTAGGAACAGGGTTGGAGGTTAAACCTACAGAACGGTAGCTCTCTAGGAACAGGGTTGGAGTTTAAACCTACAGAACGGTATCTCTCCAGGAACAGGGTTGGAGGTTAAACCTACAGAACGGTACCTCTACAGGAACAGGGTTGGAGGTTAAACCTACAGAACAGTAGCTCTCCAGGAACAGGGTTGGAGGTTAAACCTACAGAACTGTAGCTCTCTAGGAACATGGTTGGAGTTAAAAACCTACAGAACTGTATCCCTCCAGGGACAGGGTTGGAGGTTAAACCTACAGAATGGTAGCTCTCCAGGAACAGGGTTGGAGGTTAAACCTACAGAACGGTACCTCTACAGGAACAGGGTTGGAGGTTAAACCTACAGAACAGTAGCTCTCCAGGAACAGGGTTGGAGGTTAAACCTACAGAACTGTAACTCTCTAGGAACATGGTTGGAGTTAAAAACCTACAGAACTGTATCCCTCCAGGGACAGGGTTGGAGGTTAAACCTACAGAATGGTAGCTCTCCAGGAACAGGGTTGGAGGTTAAACCTACAGAACGGTACCTCTACAGGAACAGGGTTGGAGAGCCCTGCACTGTACTATATAGACTTACTACCAATATTGTAAAAGAAGTGCCAGTCCTCAAGCAGTACAGAAAATTACGGTGTCTGTATTCAAGTCAGAAAATTCAAGGGGCTTGTTTGCTGTATTGCTGAGCACCGGGCCAACTCAAAGACTGCTTGGATAGCATTGAATTATACCAAGCTTGTATCCCCTTACCTTCCCAGGATCTGGTTAAGGATCTTAAGTCCGAGCTGTCAGGGAACTTTGAGAAGCTGGTGCTGGCCATGTTGAAGACTCCATCCCAGCTTGATGCCTACGAACTGAAGGAAGCCATTAAGGTTTGTGAAAGGGTTTTTATAATCACTGACATATTCCCTCTTCTTAACGTGTGTGTGTGTGTGTGCATGAAAACGAGTAATATTTTGTTTTGTGTTATTAACTAGCTAAACTAAATGAAAGAACAGAGAAAGACAAATCATACTTGGTATATAATAATATCCCTGTTATAATCTCCCAGCCATTCTCTGCTGTATGTTCTGACAGGGCGCAGGGACAGACGAGGCCTGTCTGATAGAGATCCTGTCCTCTCGCTCCAATGCAGAGATCAAAGAGCTCAACCAGGTCTACAAGACAGGTGAGTTACATACAAACACTGTTCAGGGAGACAATGTTAACCAGGAAGTTGTATATTTCCTTTCAGAAACACACCACGCCTCTGTTGTATTGGATTGTGGAAGTGGACTGTGTGTGTTATTTCAGAGTATAAGAAGTCTCTGGAAGATGCCATCAGTGGGGACACCTCAGGACATTTCCGTAGACTCCTCATCTCTCTGGCCCAGGTACAGCCTATGGCCCATCGATATAGAATAGTGTATACATTCTAAATACATATACATCTAGGAACAGTACATATAGATGGATGATTCATTATGTATTGTGTTTGTGCTCTCAGGGTAATCGAGATGAAAGAGAGACAGTGGACATCTCTGTAGCTAAACAAGATGCTCAGGTACCGTGTATTGCCATTTCTTATCTATTACGAACCTTGTGACGTCTAATCTACATACTGTAATATGTCTTCAGCATACGTCGGGCCATGAGTTTTTCATGACCACGTGATTTGGGCAGGTTAAACTCTGGACTCTACACAACATATTAGAAATCTCTACCTACTAATTGAAAGATGTGTGTATTGTGTGCTCTCTGTCCAGGCTCTGTATGCTGCTGGGGAGAACAAGGTGGGAACTGATGAGTCCAAGTTCAACGCCATCCTGTGTTCTAGGAGCAAACCCCACCTCAGAGCAGGTAACTACAGGGGAGTGGAATGGTACTGTGGCGACAGAAGTTAAATATCTATGACATATAAATTAAATGTATATAAAGTATCAATTACATGTATATGAAATATAAATTTAATGTATATGACATATCAATTTAAGGTATATGAAATGTCAGTCCTCTGGTGCTCTCCGCTCACCTTGACTCGTAGCTAGAACCTTTGCCGCTACCTTATCCGTGTGTGTGTGTGTGTGTGTGTGTGTGTAGTGTTCCATGAGTATCAGCAGATGTGTGGCAGAGACCTAGAGAAGAGCATTGACAGAGAAATGTCTGGAGACCTGGAGAGTGGAATGGTGGCCGTGGGTAAGGGGAAACCTTTTGGTTAATACACACACATGCACTGCCATGCCTATACAGGTCTATCTGGTGTCACACCTACACGTTTCTACACAGGCACATTAACACTACATAGCACCCATAACAACGCACACCACCCACCCACACAACTATGTCTTACTATACTTGTGAGGACATTTTTGGAGCAACAATTGATTCCCATTCAAAGTCATATTTTGGCCTCCCGAGTTGTGCAGCGGTCTAAGGCATTGCATTGCAGTGATAGAGGCGTCACTACAGACCCGGGTTCGATCCCAGGCTGCATCACAACCCGGCCATGATCGGGAGTCCCATAGAGTGCTGCACAATTGGCCCAGCGTCGTCCGGGTTAGTGGAGGGTTTGGCCGGAGGGGGCATTACTTGGCTCATCGCACTCTAGCGACTCCTTGTGGTGTGCCGGACACCTGCAGGCTGACCCCGGTCATCAGGGCAACGGTGTTTCCTCCGACACATTGGTGCAGCTGGCTTCCGGGTTAAGCGGGCGGGTGTTAAGAAGTGCGGTTTGGCGGGTCATGTTTCGGAGGACGCATGACTCGACCTTCGCCTCCCGACCTTAACCCCGAAGCCTAAAATTGCCTTTTTACAAGTGAGGACTGGCAAAATGTCCTCACTTCTCAGAATTTTTGTTGGTTTACTATTCTTGTGACTTCTGGCACTCACAGGTATAGTAAAACGTGTACACACACACACACGCACCTACAGTACCAGTCAAAAGTTTGAGTTTTTCATTTTTAAACAAAACTATTTTCTACATTGTAGAATAATAGTGAAGACATCAAAACTATGAAATAACACATAAGGAATCATGTAGTAACCAAAAAAGTGTTAAACAAATCAAAATATTTTTTATATTTGAGATTCTTCAAAGTAGCCACCCTTTGCCTTGATGACAGCTTTGCACACTGTTGGCATTCTCTCAACCAGCTTCACCTGGAATGCTTTTCCAACATTCTTGAAGGAGTTCCCACATATGCTGACCACTTTTGGCTGCTTTTCCTTCGCTATGTGGTCAAACTCATCCCAAGCCATCTCAATTGGGTTGAGGCCAAATTTATTGAACGTGTTAACACCAATGAGCTTGAAAAGTATTGGGACAGTGATAAATGTTTTGTTGTTTTGGCCCTTTACTCCAGCACTTTGGATTTGAAATGATACAATGACTATGAAGTTCCTGTCCGCTTTAATTTGGGGGCATTTTCATCCATATCGGGTGAACTGTTTAGAAATTACAGCACTTTGTTTACGTGGTCCCCCAATTTTAGGGAATCGAAAGTATAGGGACAAATTCACTTATATGTGTATTAAAGTAGTGAAAAATGTAGTATTTAGTCCCATATTCCTAGCACGCAAGGATTACATGGAGTTTGGGACTCTACAAACGTGGTAAATGCATTTGCTGTTTGTTTTGGTTGTGTTTCAGATTATTTTATGCCCAATAGAAATGAATGGTAAATCATTTATTGTGTCATTTTGGAGTCACTTTTATTGTAAATAACAATTGAATATGTTTCTCAACACTTCTACATGAATGTGGATGCTACCATGATTACAGATAATCCTTAATGAATCGTGAATAAGTGAGTGAGAAAGTTAGAGGCATAAATATCATACCACTCAAAAATGCTAACCTCCCCTGTTATTGGGGCGGCAGGGTAGCCAAGTGGTTAGAGCGTTGGACTAGTAACCGAAAGGTTGCAAGTTCAAATCCCCGAGCTGACAAGGTACAAATCTGTCATTCTACCCCTGAACAGGCAGTTAACCCACCTTTCCTAGGCTGTCATTGAAAATACGAATTTGTTCTTAACTGACTTGCCTAGTAAAATAAAGGTACAATTTAAAAAAAGAATTGTAATAGTGAGAGGTTATTCGTGCATCTGTAACTTTCTCACTCATACAGGCAAGAGGTCTCTGACCTCCTCCCTATAGGCTGTCTTGTCGTTGTCGGTGATCAGGCTGTTGTGTGAACGGCAAACTTAATGATGGTGTTGGAGTCATGCCAGGCCGTGCAGGAGGGGACTGAGCACACACCCCTTCGGGGCCACAGTGTTGAGGATCAGCGTGGTGGATGTGTTGTTATCTACCCTTACCACCTGGGGCGACCTGTTAGGAAGTCCAGGATCCATTTGCAGAGGGAGGTGTTTAGTCCCAGGGTCCTTAGCTTAGTGACAAGCTTGGAGGGCACTATGGTGTTGAATGCTGAGTTGTAGTCAATGAATAGCATTCTCACATAGGTGTTCCTTTTGTCCAGGTGGGAAACGGCAGTGTGGAGTGCAATAGAGATGGCATCATCTGTGGATCTGTTGTGGCGGTATGCAAATTGGAGTGGGTCTTGGGTTTCTGGGATGATGGTGTTGATGTGAGCCATGACCAGCCTTTCAAAGCACTTCATGGCGACTGACGTGTGTATTACGGGTTGGTCGTCATTTAGGCAAATTACCTTAGTATTCTTGGGCACAGGGACTATGGTGGTCTGCTTAAAACATGTTGGTATTACAGACTCGGACAAGGAGAGGTTGAAAATGTCAGTGAAGACACTTGCCAGTTGGTCAGCGTAAGCTCACATCCTGGTAATCCGTCTGGCCCTGCGTCCTTGTGAATGTTGACCTGTTTAAAGGTCTTACTCACATCGGCTGTGGAGAGTGTGATCACACAGTCGTCCGGAACAGCTGGTGCTCTCGTGCATGTTTCAGAGTTATTTGCCTCAAAGTGAGCATAGAAGTAGTTTAGCTCGTCTGGTAGGCTTGTGTCACTCGGCAGCTCTCGGCTGTGTTTCCCTTTGTAGTCTGTAATGGTTTGCAAGCCCTGCCACATCAGACGAGCGTCGGAGCCGGTGTAGTATGATTCGATCTTAGTCCTGTATTGACGCTTTGCCTGTTTGATGGTTTGTCAGAGGGCATAGCGGGATTTCTTATAAGCTTCCGGGTTAAGAGTCCCACTCCTTGAAAAAGGCATATATAGCCTTTAGCTCAGTGCGGATGTTGTCTGTAATCCATGGCTTCTGGTTGGGGAATGTACGCACGGTCACTGTGGGGACGATGTCGTCGATGCACTTATTGATGAAGCCAATGACTGATCTGGTGTACTCCTCAATGCCATTAATATATTCAATCTGTGCTAGCAAAACTGTAGCTTAGCCTCTGCATCATCTGACCACTTTTTTAATTGACCGAGTCACTGGTCTTTCCTGCTTTAATTGTTGCTTGTTAGCAGGAATCAGGAGGATAGAATTATGGTCAGATTTGTCAAATGGAGGGCGAGGGAGAGCTCTTTGTACGCATCTCTGTGTGTGGAGTAAAGGTGGTCTAGAGTTTTGTACATTTAACATTTTGGTCAATTTGGTCAAACGGATTTAAGTTTCCCTGCATTAAAGTCAATGGCCACTAGAAGCGCCGCCTCTGAATGAGTGTTTTCCTGTTTGCTTATGGCAAAATACAGCTCATTGAGTGCGGCCTTAGTGCCAGCATCAGTCTGTGGTGGTATGTTGACAGCTACGAAAAATACAGATGAGGACTCTCTAGGTAGATAGTGTGGTCTACAGCTTATCAAGAGATACTCTACCTCAGGCGAGCAAAACCTCGAGACTTCCTTAGATACCAGCTGTTGTTTACAAAAATACATAGTCCGCCGCCCCTTGTCTTACCAGATGCCGCTGTTCTATCCTGCTGATACAGCGTATAACCAACCAGCTGTCTGTTGATAATGCCGTCATTCAGCCACGACTCCGTGAAGCATAAGATATTACAGTAGTTGGTAGTTGTCACGATCGTCGTAAGAAGCGGACCAAAGCGCAGCGTGGTGTGAATGCATCATTTTAATGGACGATGAAAACAAAAGTAAACTGAACAAAACAATAAATGAACAACGACCGTGAAGCTATATACGAAATGTGCTGACACAAGCAACTAACATAGACAATCACCCACAACCCACGATGACAAAACAGGCTACCTAAATATGGTTCCCAATCAGAGACAACGACTAACACCTGCCTCTGATTGAGAACCATATCAGGCCAAACACAGAAACAGACAAACTAGACATCTAACATAGAATGCCCACTCAGATCACACCCTGACCAAACAAAACCTAAAAACATACAAAGCAAACTATGGTCAGGGCGTGACAGTAGTTTAATCTTCCTTTTGGGTCGTCAATTTAATTTTCCAATGATTGCATGTTAGCTAGTAGAACGGAAGGTAATGGGGGATTTTTCGATTGCCTACGGATTCTCTGAGGGCAGCCCGACCTCCGTCCTCTTTTTCTCTGTCTTTTCTTCACGCAAATGACGGGGATTTGGGCCTGTTCCCAGGAAAGCAGTATGTCCTTCATGTCGGGCTCGTTGGACTCGTTAAGGCAAAAAAAAGCTTCTGCTAGTTCGTGGTGAGTAATCTCTGTTCTAATGTCCAGAAGTTATTTTCGGTCATAAGAGACGATAGCAGCAACATTATGTACAGAATAATTGTAAAAAATAACACTATTTTTTAAAATAAAAACACTTAAAACATCAGCCATCTTCTACGGTGCCATGATACATGTCTCATTGTAATCAAGGTATGAAATTATTGTATTTGAATATGATCTATTTTTGAGCTTAGTTGTGGGAAATTTGCAGTGTACAAATTCTTATAATTCTCTTCTGCCCCCCCGACCATCGTCTCTGACAAAAATCATCCTGCAGCTGAATCTAGTTGTCTACCCCTGCCTTAAGACACTGCATCTAAGTGCAAGAGGCGTCACTGCAATACCTGGTACGAATCCAGGCTGCATCACATCTGGCCGTGATTGGGAATCCCATAGGGCGGCATACAATTGGTCCAGCGTCGTCCGGGTTTGGCCGGTGTAGGCCGTCATTGTAAATAAGAATTTGTTCTTAACTGACTTGCCTGACTTGCCTAAAGGTTAAAAAATACAAAATAAACATAAAAAAATATTCATGCATACGTTTAAATTATATTATGTAAGTTAAACGTGAAAATATTTTTAAACGGTTTTATTAAAGTATATATTTTTACAGATTACTAACATTACTGCCCCCACTACAAGAATGAAATACTTAAATAAATACATGCAATTTTGTCCTTGAAACATTTAATTGAAATACTGTAGAATTCCATTCATTCCTATGGAGGACTGCTCCTACTGGGGAGTGGCAGTATGGCTGACCAGTGACTTCAAAGCCTATCAATGATCAATACATAGCATCAGCAATCTAGGGTTTATATACATCATTGGTTAACACCCATAACTTACTCATTGTTATTGTTGAAATATGTTATAGAAGATGCTTTAACAATATGTGTTGCCACAATGTTGCTGCCTGAATTAGTAATTGTTGTTGTGTTTTTCCCCACTTGGCTATCATTGCTCAGGTTAATGGTACAGTAACATGCTTTTAGATTTGACTGGATGACATTGTTATCTGACTGTGTATGAAGAGAATATCTCAACCTTACACCCTTGTGATGATGTGGTGTGACGTGTTGTGTGCTTCTTCCATTACGCATGTTCGTCCATACAGAAGTCATGTTGATGTGATGTTTGAAAATGTATTTCACCGCTCAAACTACAGTCATATTTTCTCTTGTTTTCTTCAACTCTCAAGTTCAGGTTTCAGATAGTACTTTATATACAATATTTTCAGTTGATTCCCTCCCTATCATTTTAAAATGTTTGGTTCGTTTGAGAGTTTCCCTCCCCTCGGATCTGTTTGTGCTCTTGCCAGTTCCATTGCTTTCATCGTCAACCCAAACGTTAGCCATGGCAATGACTGACATGGAGTTGGCATGCTAGCACTAACAGACTGGTAATCGGGCTGTTATCAGTCCCTCCCTCCATGTAGTTGGGGCTGATCTAAGGTTTAGTAGGTGATCAGTACATGCTGGGCATTCTAACCCTCTGCTCTCTCCGTGTTCCAGTCAAGTGTATTAAGAACACACCCGCCTACTTTGCAGAGAGACTCTACAAGTCCATGAAGGTAAGACACGCCCCGTTTCGGTCTGTCTGTCTGGGCTGATTACGACATACTGTACATACACACAGTACAACAGAAATGTTCACGACTGATAAGTGCACATTGTTTAAGTTCATTACATTTCTACTTTCCCAGTTACAATGAAATTACATTGTTATTACTGTAATTGCTTCTGATAATTGTACTCTTCAAATAAGTTCTTAGGTCCAGCCTGACCTGTGTGTTCGTGTTCTCAGGGGGCCGGGACCAAAGACAAAACCCTGATTCGGATCATGGTGACGCGTTCTGAGGTGGACATGCTGGATATCCGTCAGGAATACGTCAAGAACTACGGCAAGTCGCTCTACACAGACATCTCTGTAAGTATCTATCCTCCTCACCACACACACACACACACACACACACACACACACAAACCTCCAACAATGCTACTGTTATAGAGCAGGTTAGGTATTCTAGCATGATGTTCTAGTTTGTTGATGTGTTTGTGTTGTTGTTTTTGTTGTCTATGACAGGGAGACACCTCAGGGGACTATAAGAAACTGCTGTTAAAGCTGTGTGGAGGGAGCGACTAGAGGGACCATGTCAGCTCTCTACGGGATCTCCTCCACACTATATCCATTTACTGACTGGCCTATAATATAATCATTATCATAATATGTGCCATTCTGCCACTCTGTCTGACTGTCTTCCTCTGCACCACAATCAGCAGTTCTGCATGCCATGCCATCCATTTTTTCAATGCAACTGTTGTCACATGTTATGATATGAGAACATCATGTCCTAAAGCTGTTCCTTTTCTATATTTTTATGAGCAACAAAGTATATATTTTTCAATAAGTTTTCCTTTGATTGGTATTATATCTTAGTCTATCTGAAAATGCCCTTAAAGGTACAATGTGCAACATTGATTAGATTTGGAATTTAAATCAATATATATATATTTTTTAAAGATATATTTTATTTGAACCAGCCTGTGCCAATATTATGCGTATCTAATTGTACAAGTTAATTCAGTACTAATTGATTTAGCTGAGCAGTGTTCAATACGTTACTCTGATAAGAATAATTAGCAGCTAAAATACCAAAGTGGTCAGTTTATATTTAAGCAGTTAATGCCCGAGTGGGTGTGATATATGGCCAATATACCACGGCTAAAGGATGTTCTGAAGCAGTACCTGGATACAGCCCATGATATATTGGCCATATACCACAAACCCCTGAGGTGCCTTATTGCTATTATAAACTTGTTACCAATGTAATTAGAGCAGTGAAAATAAATGTTTTGTCATACACGTGGTATATGGTCTGATATACCACGTCTGTCAGCCAATCTGCATTCAGGGCTTGAACCGCCCAGTTTATAATTGTGTTTATATGGTGTGTGTACACTATCACTGTTGTTTACTTTCCTTTACACTCATGTGTTTTCTGCTGTTTGCTACAAGTTGAAGTTTCAACTTTTTAATGGTGCACAAGTACAGGGAAATGTATTTTTCTTTGAGCATATCTGTCAATATAACTCCAAACGTAAACCTCATTGCATCACAATTCAGTAACGGTGCTCTGATGATGACTACATCTGAAAATAAATGTTGAGAAGCACGGCTGCTGTTTCCCCTAGTAATTCCATCCATGCTAATGTTGTGTTGTGTCATACTGTGTTTTAGTCTTGAGGCAAGAAAGAGTACTATTTCCTGTTTCTGCTGCTGTCATGACCCCAGCCCCCTGACATTTTCAACCAATGGCTAGCAAGTAGCTAGCAGGCTTACTTAATTATACACTGAGTATACAAAAAAATTAAGAACACCTGCTCTTTACATGACAGACTGACCAGGTGAAAGCTATGATCCCTTATTGATGTCACTTGTTAAATCCACATCAATCAGTGTAGATGAAGGGGAGGAGACAGGTTAAAGAAGGATGTTTAAGCCTTGAGACTCATGAGACATGGATTGTGTATGTGTGCCATTCAGAGGGTGAATGTGCAAGACAAAAGATTGAAGTGCCTTTGAACGGGTTATGGTAGTAGGTGCCAGGCGCACCGGTTTGTGTCAAGAACTGCAACACTGCAGGGTTTTTTATGCTCAACAGTTTCCTGTGTGTATCAAGAACGGTCCACCACCCAAAAGACATCCAGCCAACTTGACAACTGTGGGAAGCATTGGAGTCAACATGGGCCAGCATTCCTGTGCTATCGACATCTTGTAGAGTCCATGCCCTGAAGAATTGAGGCTGTTGTTAGGGCTAAACTGGGAGAGGGTTAAAGTCAGTATTAGAAAGATGTTCTTAATGTTTTGTACATTCATTGTGAAGGCAACAATATCAACACTGACCTGAATAGGAGAACGTCTGCCATTTATTTGTGACTTGTCAGTGGTTTTGGTTGTTTGCTTTGTTTGAGTCAGGTGGCAGTAGGAGCCGTTAGAGACCTTCCGTTTCCTCTCACTCCACTGGCCCGGATTTATCAGTAAGACGCACCTTTCCTGTGGCTGGGCCACTCCCCCATGTTTGTAGTTCAAACTCGTATCTATTCTCTCTCACAACATAAGCAGGGGGGTGGCTACTGATGTGAAAAGCAACAATGGATCCAGGCTTTGAAGGGAAATGTCTCAACTTCATATTCATCATCTCCAGCAACACCCCAACATCAACATATGCGAAAAAATGTGTGTTTCCATGTTTTGCAGTCAAAAAGATAGAGGAAGATAAGTGTTTATGATGACATCATCTGGTGTGCGTCAGCTGATTTTATTATCCAACTATGAGTAGGCAAATGTAACTAAAGGTCATAGTTAAGTGAAATCACATGATACACACCGGATGTTGTCATTGGAAACACGTGCTGTTTTCACATATGTTGGGGTGATGCTGGAGATGATAAATATGAAGTAAAACTCATTTAAATTTCTCTTTGACCCTTTTCTTCACACTGGTCTATAAACCCTGTTCCAATACAGAAGACACTGGGACTGGAGTTCAGATAGTCATGAGGCCAATAGTCAATACATGTAATCAATGTTAATTTGGTGTATTTATGATTAGAATAATGTTTACAAGATACAATATCCAACAATATCTCAACCTGTCATGTATGTTATTTTCATTCTAGCCCCTAGAGGGCAGTAATGTCTTGAAGTTCAGAACATTTCTCAGATTGTGTTCACTGGTTGTATTTTTATTTATAACATTTTTATTACAACTTTATTTAACTAGGCTAGTAAGTTAAGAAAAAACGCTTCTTGCTTTTAGATGCAGTGCCTTAGACCGCTGTGCCACTCGGGAGCCCTAACAAAAATTTGACCCCAACATGTTGATAAAAAGGCCACATGTGTAACTACATTGTAATTACACCGTCTGCATATACACTGAGTTTACAAAACTTTTCCATGATAGACTGACCAGATGAATCCAGGTAAAATCTATGAATCTTTATTGATGTCACTTATTTTATTAACAAGAGGAAATACATGCGACTGACTTTAACATCAACAACAGCCACATGCACAACAACAGGCAACTGCAGGATAAGTGCGCGTTCGCCTACAGGGAGTTGCCATGAAGGATGGTCTCCCTATAATAAGTATTTGTATAGAATCTATATATATATATATATGTTTTAATTAACAGGCATCACATGCAGATGCCGAGCTTCCGCAAGGCTATATCTGAGATGTGAGCAGACCCGGGTGCCAGAAGCTCTACGCGCGTAGTATCCGTTTTATACGGTTTTGCCGGAGAACAAACCGGTTTAAAGCTGTTTTTGCTGGTCGGGCTTTATACGCCCGCTACCTAAGTTGAGGAACTCTGCTGCCTCTTCATCATGCGCGACTGTGTAAAGAACAATGCGCACTGCTCCCCACTGCCACAGAGTACACACAACTGAGAAGCCCTATCAATTCATGATAAAACTGGTCATAGGTGGGTTAAATGCACTTCAATCAGTGTAGATGAATGGAAGGAGACAGGCTAAAGAAGGATTTTTACACCTTGAGACAATTGAAACATGGATTGTGTATTTGTGCTATTCAGAGGGTGAATGGGCAAGACAAAATATTTATGTGCCTTTGAACGGGGTATGGTAGTAGGTGCCAGGAACACCGGTTAGAGTGTGTCAAGGACTGCACCACTGCTGGGTTTTTCACACTCAACAGTTTCACGTGAGTATCAAGAATGGTCCACAACCCAAAGGACATCCAGACAACTAGAAAAAACCTTGGGAAGCATTGGAGTCAACATGGGCCAGCATCCCTGTGGAACGTACCTTATGGAGTCCATGCCCTGATGTGTTGAGGCTGTTCTGAGGGCAAAGGGGGTGGTGCAGCACCATATTAGGAAGGTGTTCTTAATTTTTTGTACACTCTGTGTATAGACGGCAGTGCAATTTCCTTTTTTCCCTATTTCCTATTTCCCTTTTTTTTGTGAACAAATGTGCTGTGCACTTTCCAAACTGTGAAAGGCAGCAATATGCAACATACCGTCTAGTCTGCCGGAAAGCCACACTAAGTGAAGTATTTTCTGATTGCCTTATGATAGGCTAAAGCAATGCATTGAGTGAGTTGTGTAGTTCTGAAAGGATTGGAGGTGTAAGCAATATTGTGAAAATCCCACATAACCAATCGGAGGACAAGGTGGAGTTATTATCATAATCCTCTCAGATTTCCACAAGTGTAGGGACTAGGGGTTGTTTCTGGACAGGCTTAATTGCCTCCATAGTTCCTTTAGACAGGCAGCTCAATTCTGATATTCTTTTCACTAATTGGTCTTTTGACCAATCAGATCAGCTCTGAAAAAGCTCTGATGTGAAAGATCTGATATGATTGGTCAAAAGACCAATTAGTGGAAAGAATATCAGAATTGGGCTGCCCATCTAAACGCAGCCGTAGTGATTCGTACTTTGAAATTGTATTGAAGCATGAGGACCAGTAGGGGGAACCTCTCCCTCCCTGTAAATAAATGAAACATCTCCACTCTGAGCTGTTGTCAAGTAGAGGCAATACCGAGCTAAAAGAGAACAAATTGAGTCAAGTCACCAGTCAACACACCAGTCAAGAGATGGCAAAAGTATTTTTTATTAAATAAAGAATAAATTACTATAAACAATACACAAATATATAAATAGTCACCTGAAATGCATTCCAGGTGACTACTTAGGGAAGCTGGTTGAGCCTGAGAGCCTGAGAGTTTGCAAAGCTGTCATCAAGGCAAAGGGTGGCTACTTTGAAGAATCTCAAGTATAAAATATATTTTGATTTGTTTAAAACTTTTTTGGTTATTACATGATTCCATATGTGTTATTTCACAGTTTTGATGTCTTCCCTATTATTCTACAATGTAGAAAATAGTACAAATAAAGAAAAACCCTTGAATGAGTAGGTGTGTCAAAACCTTTGACTGGTAGTGTTCTAAAGTTTTTTGTGTGCTCTAGGGCAACGGTGTCTCGATTAAATTTGTAGTCCTTTTTTGGAACACCATGTCTTTTTTTTGTCTTTCTGAGATGTATTGTCAGGGCCCAGGTCTGACAGAATCTGAGCAGAAGATCTAGGTGCTGCTGTAGACCCTCCTTGGTTGGTGACAGAAGCACCAGATCATCAGCAAACAGTAGACATTTGACTTCAGATTCTAGTAGGGTGAGACCGGGTGCTGCAGACTATTCTAGTGCCCTCGCCAATTCGTTGATATGTATATTTCGAGGAGAGTGGGGCTTAAGCTGCATCCCTCTCTCACACCATGGCCCTGTGGAAATAAATGTTTTTTGCCAATTTTAATGTCTAATGTTTTTCCCCGACACTGTTTTCCATTTATTTGTGTAGCAGACCCTCATGCCAAATTGAGTAAAAACATTTTTTTAAATCAACAAAGCATAAGAAGACTTTGCCTTTGTTTATGTTTGTTTGTCATTTTGGGTGTGCAGGGTGAATACATGGTCTGTCATACGGTAATTTGGTAAAAAGCCAATATGACATTAGCTCAGTACATTGTTTTCACTGAAGAAATGTACAAGGCCTTTTTGGGTTGGAGGGTTTCTATTTTGTCCTGTAGATCATTCAATGAAATTGGAGAAGTGGTTTATCCCTAAATCTCCATTTTGGATAGATATAATGCATTCGGAAAGTTTTTAGACCTCTGGACTTTTTCCACATTTTGTTTCGTTACAGCCTTATTCTAAAATGGATTACATTGTTTTTTCCCCTCATCAATCTACACACAATACCCCATAATGACCAAGCAAAAACAGGTTTTTAGACATTTTTCCTCATTTATCAAATTTAAATATTACATTTACATAAGTATTCAGACTCTTTACTCAGTACTTTGTTGAAGGACCTTTGGCAGCGATTTCACCCTTGGATATTCTTGGGTATGACACTACAAGCTTGGCACACCTGTATTTGGGGAGTTTCCCCCATTCTTCTCTGTAGATCCTCTCAAGCTCTGTCAGGTTGGATGGGGAGCGTCGCTGCACAGCTATTTTCAGGTCTCTCTAGAGATGTTCGATTAGGTTCAAGTCCAGGTTCTGGCTGGGCCACTCAAGGACATTCAGAGACCTGTCCCGAAGCCACTCCTGCTTTGTCTTGGCTGTGTGCTTCGGGTCGATGTCCTGTTGGAAGGTGAACCTTTGCCCTAGTCTGAGGTCTTGAGCGCTTTGGAGCAGGTTTTCACTAAGGATCACTCTGTACTTTGCTCCGTTCATCGTTCCCTCGATCCTGACTAGTCTCCTAGTCCCAGCTGCTGAAAAACATCCCCACAGAATGATTCTGCCACCACCATGCTTAACCATAGTGATGGTGCCAGGTTTCCTCCAGATGTGAGTTCAATGTTGGTTTCATCAGACCAGAGAATCTTAAGGGCCTCCCGAGTGGCGTAGTGCACGCTAACATGGTCGCCAGGTGTACGGTGTTTCCTCTAACACATTGGTGCGGCTGGCTTCCCGGGTTAAGTGGGCATTGTGTCAAGAAGCAGTGCGGCTTGTTTGGGTTGTGTTTCGGAGGATGCACGGCTCTCAACCTTCACCTCTCCCGAGTCCGTACGGGAGTTGCAGCGATGATACAAGACTGTAACTACCAATTGGATACCACGAAATTGGGGAGAAAAAGGGGTAAAAAAAAATATTTTAAAAGACAAGAGAATCTTGTTTCTCATGGTCTGAGAGTCTTTAGGTGCCTTTTGGCAAACTCCAAGCGGGCTGTCATATGCCTTTTACTGACAAGTGGCTTCTGTCTGGCCACTACCATAAAGGCTTGATTGATGGAGTGCTGCAGAGATGGTTGTTCTTCTGGAAGGTTCTCCAATCTCCACAGAGGAACTCTGGAGCTCTTTCAGAGTGACCATCGGGTTCTTGGTCACCTCCCTGACCAAGGCCCTTCTCCCCCGATTGCTCAGTTTGGACGACGGCCAGCTCTAGGAAGAGCCTTGGTGGTTCCATACTTCTTCCATTTAATCAATGGAGGCCACAGTGTTCTTGTGGACCTTCAATGCTGCAGCAATTTTTTGGCACTGTTCCCCAGATCCGTGCCTCGACACAATCCTGTCTCTGAGCTCTACGGACAATTCCTTCGACCTCATGGCTTGGTTTTTGCCCTGACATGCACTGTCAATTGTGGGACCTTATATCGATAGGTTTGCCTTTCCAAATGATGTCTAATCAATTGAATTTACCACAGGTGGACTCAAATCATGTTGTAGAAACATCTCAAGGATGATCAATGGAAACAGAATTCACCTGAGCTCAATTTCCAGTCTCATAGCAAAGCGTCTGAATATTTATTTAAATAAGGTATTTCTGTATTTTGGTTTTATAAATATGCAAACATTTCTAAAAACCTGTTTTTTGCTTTGTCATTATGGGGTACTGTGTGTAGATTGATGAGAAAAACAAAATAATGTATTCAATTTTAGAATAAGACTGTAATGTAGCATAATTTGGAAATAGTGTGTTGTTGTTTGTTTCGTGTGTTCCTGGAAGTGGTTAGATTCTATGGATTCTTCAATTTCATTGAGCTGATTTCCATTGTTGAATCCAAGATGGCGTAGCAGTCAGACGTCTTTGTCCTGTCGTGTCCCTTGTATATAACGTTTTACATCCTTTTTCGTCGCATATCCTTTAAAATATTTTGCTAAACCTCATCATCTAAATACTCTCCTGCAACCCGCCTCACCCAATGTGGCGTGGATCTGCTTTTTTTCCCTAAAGTATTTATATTTACTTCGGATCTGGAATCCCTCAACTGAAGCTAGCCAGCTAACTACCAGCTATCAGTCAGCAAGCCATTGCCAGCGGTCATCAGCTAACCTTCAGCTCGAAAAGCTCTCGCCAGTTCGAACAACGTGACTCTAACCAGAGCATAACGGACCTGTTATTTTTAACCGCAAACTGAACATTTTCATCTGGATCTTCACAACTAGCAATCCCGGATTACTACTCCTGGCTAGCGTTTCCATCCCAGAGCAAGCACCAATTAGCTTGAAGCTAGTCCAGCCAGGGCTCGTGTGCTTCCACCGAAGCAAACTCCTGGGAGACAATATCAGCCTGCTAGCTACCTAGACCTACTTGGAATCCTACTAATTCCACGACTAGTCTATCGACGTCACCGCACAAAGAGGCAAAAACAGACTTAACCCCATCGCGACGTCCCCCCAAAGGCTAACTTTCTAGCCCCTGCTATCTGCTTGCTTGCTAACCCGGTCTGCTAACTGCTAAACTGCCGGGCCCTGGTCTGCTAACTGCTAGCTTGCCTGCCCGGTCTGCTAACTGCTAGCCCTTGCTAACTGCTTGCTTGCTAACCCGGTCTGCTAACTGCTAGTTTGCCCTGGTTTACTAACTGCTAGCCCATGCTAACTGCTTGCATGCTAACCCGGCCTGCTAACTGCTAGCTTGCCCTGGTCTACTAGCTGCTAGCTTGTTTAGCTCCAGCCTACTAACTGTTAGCTTGTTAGCCTGCTAACTGTCTGAATCGCCGTGTCCCCAGCCAGCCCAACCACTCACTGGACCCATATGTTCACTTGGCTACGCAATGCCTCTCTCTAATATCAATATGCCTTGTCCATTACTGTCCTGGTTAGTGATTACTGTCTTATTTCACTGTAGAGCCTCTAGCCCTGCTCAATATGCCTTAACCAACCATGTTGTTCCACCTCCTACATATGCAATGACATCACCTGGTTTAAACATCTCTAGAGACTATATCTCTCTCTTCATTACTCAATGCCTAGGTTTACCTCCAATGTACTCACATCCTACCTTACCTTTGTCTGTACACTATGCCTTGAATCTATGCTATCATGCCCAGAAACCTGCTCCTTTTACTCTCTGTTCTGAACGTACTAGACGGCCAGTTCGTATAGTCTTTAGCCGTACCCTTATCCTACTTCTCCTCTGTTCCTCTGGTGATGTGGAGGTTAATCCAGGTCCTGCAGTGCCTAGCTCCACTCCCACCCCCCAGGTGCTCTCATTTGTTGACTTCTGTAAATGTAAAAGCCTTGGTTTCATGCATGTTAACATTAGAAGCCTACTCCCTAAGTTTGTTTTACTCACTGCTTTAGCACACTCTGCCAACCCAGATGTCTTAGCCGTGTCTGAATCCTGGCTTAGGAAAACCACCAAAAACTCTGAAATCTCCATTGCTAACTATAACGTTTTCCGCCAAGATAGAACTGCCAAAGGGGGCGGTGTTGCAATCTACTGCAAAGATAGCCTGCAGAGTTCTGTATTACTTTCTAAGTCTGTACCCAAACAATTTGAGCTTCTACTTCTAAAAATTCACCTTTCCAGAAACAAGTCTCTCACTGTTGCCGCTTGCTATAGACCTCCCTCTGTCCCCAGCTGTGCCCTCGATACCATATGTGAACTGATTGCCCCCCATCTATCTTCTGAGCTCGTGCTACTAGGTGACCTAAACTGGGACATGATTAACACCCCGGCCATCCTACAAACTAAGCTTGATGCCCTCAATCTCACACAAATTATCAATGAACCTACCAGGTACAACCCCAAATCAGTAAACACGGGCAACCTCATAGATGTCATCCTAACTAACTCGCCCTCCAAATACACCTCTGCTGTTTTCAATCAAGATCTCAGCGATCACTGCCTCATTGCCTGCATCCATAATGGGTCTGCGACCAAACGACCACCCCTCATCACTGTCAAATCGACCTGGCCGGGGTATCCTGGAATGACATTGATCTGGAAAGAATTGCAAAAATCTCTGAAGCTGGAGACTCACAACTCCCTCACTAGCTTTAAGTTTTAAGTTCTCATTTGCAACTGCGACCTGGCCAAGATAAAGCGTAGCAATTCGACACATACAACAACACAGAGTTACACATGGAATAAACAAAACATACAGTCAATAATACAGTAGAACAAAAGAAAACAAAAAGTCTATATACAGTGAGTGCAAATGAGGTAATTTAAGGAAATAAATAGGCCATGGTGGCGAAGTAATTACAATATAGCAATTAAAGACTGGAATGGTAGATTGGCAGAAGATGAATGTGCAGGTAGAGAAACTGGGGTGCAAAGGAGCAAAATAAATAAATAAATACCAGTATGGGGATGAGGTAGGTAGATAGATGGGCTGTTTACAGATGGGCTATGTACAGGTGCAGTCATCTGTAAACTGCTCTGACAGCTGGTGCTTAAAGCTAGTGAGGGAGATGTGAGTCTCCAGCTTCAGAGATTTTTGCAATTCTTTCCAGTCATGGCCAGCAGAGAACTGGAAGGAAAGACGACCAAAGGAGGAATTGGCTTTGGGGGTGACTAGTGAGATATACCTGCTGGAGCGCGTGCTACGAGTGGGTGCTGCTATGGTGACCAGTGAGCTGAGATAAGGCGGGACTTTACCTAGCAGAGACTTGTAGATAACCTGTAGCCAGTGGGTTTGGCGATGAGTATGAAGCGAGAGCCAACCAATGAGAGCGTACAGGTCGCAATGGTGGGTAGTATATGGGGCTTTGGTGACAAAATGGATGGCACTGTGATAGACTGCATCCAGTTTGTTGAGTGTTGGAGGCTATTTTATAGACGACACCACCGAAGTCGAGGATCGGTAGGATGGTCAGTTTTACGAGGGTATGTTTGGCAGCATGAGTGAAGGATGCTTTGTTGCGATATAGGTAGCCGATTCTAGATTTAATTTTGGATTGGATATGCTTAATGTGAGTCTGGAAGGAGAGTTTACAATCTAACCAGACACCCAGGTATTTGTAGTCGTCCACGTATTCTAAGTCAGAGCCGTCCAGAGTAGTGATGCTGGACGGGCGAGCAGGTGCGGGCAGCGATCGATTGAAAAGCATGCATTTCATTTTACTTGCTTTTAAGAGCAGTTGGAGGCCACGGAAGGAGAGTTGTATGGCATCGAAGGTCGTCTGGAGGTTAGTTAACACAGTGTCCAAGGAGGGGCCAGAAGTATACAGAATGGTGTCGTCTGGGTAGAGGTTGATCAGAGAATCGCCAACAGCAAGAGCAACATCATTGATGTATACAGACAAGAGAGTCGGCCCGAGAATTGAACCCTGTGGCACACCCATAGAGACTGTCAGAGGTCCAGACAACAGGCTCTCCGATATGACACACTGAACTCTATCAGAAAAGTAGTTGGTAAACCAGGCGAGGCAATCATTTGAGAAACCAAGGCTGTCGAGACTGCCAATAATGGCTGATCCCTGGCTATGACCTCACTCTCTCAGGATATGCAAAAGAAAAACATTTTTATTTCACACCTCATGCTTGTACATGTTACCCACTTGTAAATGCATTGAAACAGGACAAATATAAGCACCCCAAAATGTTTCTTAAATGAAAGCAAACTAAATGGCAAGGGACTTTTCTGAATTTGAAACTATTGTTTAACTGTTTGGACTAATGATTTACACTCCAGGCCTGCTACTCAGTGACTATTTGATCTGATTCACAACCAACATGGTAACTCACCCTCCAAATACACCTCTGCTGTTTTCAACCAAGATCTTAGCGATCACTGCCTAATTGCCTGTATCCGTAATGGGTCTGCGAGCAAACGACCACCCCTCATCACTGTCAAACGCTCCCTGAAACACTTCTGCGAGCAGGCCTTTCTAATCGACCTGGCCGGGGTATCCTGGAACGACATTGACCTCATCCCGTCAGTAGATGATGCCTGGCTATTCTTTAAAAGTGCCTTCCTCACCTTCTTAAATAAGCATGCCCCTCTCAAGAAAATTGAACTAGGAATAGATATTATCCTTGGTTCATGCCAGACCTGTCTGCCCTTGACGAGCACAAAAACATCCTGTGGCGTTCTGCATTAGCATCGAATAGCCCCCGTGATATGCAACTTTTCAGGGAAGTTAGGAACAAATATACACAGGCAGTTAGAAAAGCTAAGGCAAGCTTTTTCAAACAGAAATTTGCATCCTGTAGTACTAACTCAAAAAAGATCTGGGACACTGTAAAGTCCATGGAGAATAAGAACACCTCTTCCCAGCTGCCCACTGCTCTGAGGCTAGGACACTGTCACCACCGATAAATCCACTATAATTGAGAATTTCAATAAGCATTTCTCTACGGCTGGCCATGCTTTCCACATGGCTACCCCTACCCCGGTCAACTGCCCGGCACCCTCCACAGCAACCCACCAAAGCCCCCACCATTTCTCCGTTACCCAAATCCAGATAGCTGATGTTCTGAAAGAGCTGCAAAATCTGGACCCCTACAAATCAGCCGGGCTAGACAATCTGGACCCTCTCTTTCTAAAATTATCTGCCGAAATTGTTGCAACCCCTATTACTAGCCTGTTCAACCTCTCTTTCGTATCGTCTGAGATTCCCAAAGATTGGAAAGCTGCCGCGGTCATCCCCCTCTTCAAAGGGGGAGACACTCTAGACCCAAACTGCTACAGACCTATATCTATCCTACCCTGCATCTCTAAGGTCTTCGAAAGCCAAGTTAACAAAAAGATTACTGACCATTTTGAATCCCATCGTACCTTCTCCACTATGCAATCTGGTTTCCGAGCTGGTCATGGGTGCACCTCAGCCACGCTCAAGGTCCTTAATGATATCATAACCGCCATCGATAAGAGACTACTGTGCAGCCGTATTCATCGACCTGACCATCCTACCGATCCTTGACTTCGGCGATGTCATCTATAAAATAGCCTCCAACACTCTACTCAGCAAACTGGATGCAGTCTATCACAGTGCCATCCGTTTTGTCACCAAAGCCCCATATACTACCCACCACTGAGACCTGTATGCTCTCGTTGGCTGGCCCTCGCTTCATACTCGTCACCAACCCCACTGACTACAGGTTATCTACAAGTCTCTGCTAGGTAAAGCCCCGCCCTATCTCAGCTCGCTGGTCACCATAGCAGCACCCACTCGTAGCACACGCTCCAGCAGGCATATCTCACTGGTCACCCCCAAAGCCAATTCCTCCTTTGGTCGCCTTTCCTTCCATTTCTCTGCTGCCACTGACTGGAACGAACTGCAAAAATCTCTGAAGCTGGAAATTCCCATCTCCCTCACTAGCTTTAAGAACCAGCTGTCAGAGCAGCTCACAGATCACTGCACCTGTTCATAGCCCATCTGTATACAGCCCATCTGTCTACCTCATTCCCATACTGTATTGATTTATTTTGCTCCTTTTGCACCACAGTATCTCTACTTGCACAACCATCTTTTGCACATCTACCATTCCAGTGTTTAATTGCCATATTGTAATTACTTCGCCACCTTGGCCAATTTATTGCCTTAACTCCCTTATTTGACCTTATTTGCACTCACTGTATTTTGACTTTGTTTTCTTTTTTTCTACTGTAATATTGACTGTATGTTTGTTTATTCCATGTGTAACTCTGTGTTACATTGTATTTATCTTGGCCAGGTCGCAGTTGCAAATGAGAACTTGTTCTCAACTAGCTTACCTGGTTAAATAAAGGTGGAAAAAAAAAAAAAAAGATTGGTCACATACACATGGTTAGCAGATATTGTTGCGAGTGTAGCAAAATGCTTGTGCTTCTAGTTCTGACAGTGCAGCAATATCAACAAGTCATCTAACAATGCCACAACAATTACCTAATACACACAAATCTAAGTAAAGGGATGGAACAAGACTATGTACATATAAATATATGGATGAGCAATGACTAAGCGGCATAGGCAAGGTGCAATAGATGGTTTAAAATATAGTATATACATATGGGATGAGTAATGCTAGACATGTTAACATCATTATTAAAGTGGCAATATTAATAAAGTGATGAGTGATCCATTAGTGGCCAATGATTTCAAGTCTGTATGAAGGCAGCAGCCTCTCTGTGTTAGTGATGGCATTATTCATCTTCTTGGTTGCTGCCTCCCTTCAATTAATTTTGGCTGCACAGCAATGTGTCAGAGACTGGTAAGAATGGTTCATTCAGTATCACATGTATACATATGTTGACAAAACATTAGAAACACCTTCTTAATATTGATTGCACCCCTTTTGCCCTCAGAACAGCCTCAATTTGTTGGTGCATGGACTCTACAAGGTGTCAAAAACATTCCACACGGATACTGGCCCATGTTGACTCCAATGCTTCCCACAGTTGTGTCAAGTTGGCTGGATGTCCTTTGGGTGGTGGACCATTCTTGATATGCACGTGAAACTGTTGAGCATGAAAAACCCAGCAGCGTTGCAATTCTTGACACACTCAAACCGGTGCGCCTGGCACCTACTACCATACCCAGTTCAAAGGCACTTAAATATTTTGTCTTGCCCATTCACCCTCTGAATGGCACACATCCACAATCCATATGTCTCAAGACTTAAAAATATATTTTTAACCTGTCTCCTCCCCTTCATCTACACCGATTGAAGTGTATGTAACAGGTGACATCAATAAGGGATCATAGCTTTCACCTGGATTCACCTGGTTCGTCTATGTCATGGAAAGAGCAGGTGTTCCTAATGTTTTGTGCGCTGTGTATATTGCTATGTAATTAAACATATTTTTTCACAACAAAACCATATGAATTAATATATTCAACGATTTTAATTCATCTAAACATATTAATTTATATTCATATAAACATAATAAAACATCTCTTCAGTTTCAATTTTAAGTTTTAATGTCACGTGCACAAGTACAGTGAAAATCTCCTCTTCATCTCACCAAAATTGATATATGTTGGATACCAAAAATGTTTTAATTGGCTACAACAATGTTTGCTAAATTGGTTGTCATTACTGCCTCTTCTACAATTTATTTATGCCACAATATATGTATCACAGCAACATTTTTATGCATTTTTTTTTAACCCATTCTCATCTTTTCCGCCTAGGTTTTCAGAACGTACGCCCATTGAAAAATCAGGTGTGTCTTGGGGTAAGGCCCGCCCCGTTTTACTTTACATGGCATTGTATGGGAATTTGATTGACAGCAGGCAGCAGCTGCTGAACAGCCCAGACATTGCGCAGGATACAGTATAGCTGGGGAACGGCGAGAGAGTTACGGTAGTTTTCCTAGCACTTGAGTTGGTTTAGTGTAAATAAAAGACTCTTTGGAAAAAGCTCATGTGTTAGAGCAGGGTTTTGTCGGAATAACGCAAAACTGGATGAAGTTGCCAAACGTAAGTAACCAGGGAAAATGTATGGCTGTTTAGTGCAGTCAACAGTCGGCAACAAATATGGCTTCGTGTGCCTTTTCCTATTTGTTATAAAAATTGCGATCCCATGCCATTCTATGTCATGGCTGTTCTGCTGAATTCATACAAGTGACAATTAGGAAGTTAGTTCCTTGTTCGCTTATCGGGCAGGGGGGGGGGGGTCATTTTGGAGAAATAAAGCCAAGGATACGTTAGCTAACCAGTCTGCTAACGTTAGCTAGTTAGCTACCGAACTAAAGCGAACGGCAATGGAGCCAAAGCACAAAGAGTTGTTAGACCAATGCCACCAAAACTTGCTGGACTCAATAACTGACGCAGACCGGCTGATAGAGTTGCTGATACTCTCCGGTACTCTAAGCCAGCTCGACCGCTTCGAACTGGACCAAAACTGCTCTTCCAGCGCGGAGAAAGTGGACCAGCTTTTGAAGATGCTTGTGAACAAGGAAAGCGACCATTTCCTCGAACTGTGTGTGGCCTTGGAGAAGACGTACCCTGAGCTGTATTCTGCACTCTTTACTAACGGCGGTGGACCCGTTGACCATTCGTCTGGTAAGATACCATGCACGCATGCAACACTTTTGCACATCAAAACGTATGAAGCATTCTTGCTACATTCCTCCACACAACATTAGAGATATTGAAGTGCTACTACCTATACCCAAGTCTCATAGTGCACTTACCGGGTGGTCTGCTGTGCAATACTTCTAAAAGCTATTCTACATAAGATAAAACTGTTTCCTTCCAACCCTAGCCACACGATCCTATGGATCATTGACTAGCTATGTCATTCTCATGTTGACATTAGGGGTGTTGATGTGCTGCATTCAAAGCCATATTCAAAGCCATAATACCAGAACTCCAGGTCCTTGTGTGGCCTTTGTGGTTTCTTTCAGGATGGAACTTTTTTGAAGTAGAAATATTGCTGTGGAATGTAAAATGTGATGCTGAAAAGAATGGAACTTTGTTAACATTTTAGGTTGTTACCAAAGTCTGGTTCTGTTTCATCATCACATTGTTCATTACACAGCAACATTTTACCTTCAAATAAGCAAATGATGACCAGCAGAGACATAGAGACCACAGGCTCTATAACCAAACTCTTATCGCTATTTATTATAGTCCATGTGGACTCTGCTACTGTTTGGCTAGGCAGTAGATGCTAAATGAACACACTTGCCATTCCTCCTTTTGAATGAGGAGCATGAAATATGTATTCCAGAATAACACTTCAGGGACCACCCATATATAGGTAACAACATATCTTCATTACAGTTGCAATGCACATATCATAGCCGCCTTCAAAGTGGGCATATTCTACAATGTATAGGATACAGATGGGGCTGTTTCACTGTGTAGGTATGCTTTTTTACCCCCATCAAACTATACTGAACAAAGAGAGTTACAGCTCATATGAGGAAGTAAATTCATTTTGCCCGAATCTATGGATTTCACATGACTGGGAATACAGATATGCATCTGTAGGTCACATATACCTTTAAAAAAAGTACCAGTATCATTATCTGGTGTGACCACTGTTTTTCCTCATGCAGTGTGACACATCTTCTTCACATAGAGTTGATCAGGCTGTTGATTGTGACCTGTGGAATGTTGTCCCACTGCTCTGTTATGAGGATTAGGGCCTAATGAATTTACTTCTACATGTCATACACTTAAATCCAGAGCATCCCAAACATGCTCAATGGGTGACATGTCTGGTGACAATGCAGGCCATGGACGAACTGGGACATTTTGGGGCAGTGCATTATCATGCTGAAACATGAGGTGATGGAAGTAGATGAATGGCACGACAATGGGCCTGAATTCCTCGTTACGGTATCTCTGTGCATTCAAATTGCCCTGGGTAAAATGGGTTTGTGTTCGTTGTCTGTAGCTTATGCCTGCCTATACCATAACTCCATCGCCAACATGGGGAACAACGTTGACATCAGCTAACCGCTTGCCCACACAACGCCATAGATGTGGTCTGCGGTTGTGAGGTCTGTGGGACATCCTGCCAAATTCTCAAAATGTATGTTGGGTCGCGGCTTATGGTAAAGCAATGAACATACAATGTTCTTGCAACAGCTCTGGTGGAAATTCCTGCAGTCAGCATGCCAATTGCACGCTCCCTCAACTTGAGAAATCTGTGGCATTCTGTTGTGACAAAACTGTAAAATTTAGTGGCCTTTTATTGTCCACAGCACAAGGTTAACCTGTGTATGACCATGCTGTTTAATCAGCTTCTTGATATGCCACACCTGTCAGGATTATCTTGGCAAAGGAGAATGCTCACTAACAGGGACGTAAACACATTTGTGCACAAAATAGAGAAATAAGCTTTTTGTGAGTATGGAACCTTTCTGGGGTCTTTTCAGCTCATGAAACATAGGAACAACAGTTTCAAGTGTCCTTTTACTTTAGGTTTATTAAGGGAAATGAAATGCAGTAGTCTATTCTGTGTAGGGCTAAATGTGCACGTAATTTCCCAAGTTGTCATCAATATATTAATATAATGTAATTTGCATTTACTTTTAAATACAAGTGCTTCCTGTCTTTTATATTATACGCTCACAGCCTGACTTGTTTCCATGGATATGCTCTCGCGGCTGACGTGCCCTTTCATATGGACCCTAGCATGATGTGCATGCCTATAACTATGCTTATAAATCCATAACATGGTGTCAGTCATATTGCATATAGCCAGTACTATACACCCAGTTATTGTCCTACTAGACCAGTGGTCCCCAGTTACATTCATCCGTGGTCTGTTTTAAAAAAATATATTGGTGAACCCTGTACTAGACCATTTAAAAAAAATTTAATCTGAATGACAGTCATTCATTCAGCCTGTATGCACTTTCTCTAATGGAGGCTGAAACCAACCGTTCCCAGACAGTTTGAAGGTGGACTACAGTTGACTCTTGATAAATGCACATCGTATATTTGCAAGGGCCCTCAGAGTGTGTTGTCAGGAAAATAACCTCACACTCAACATCAACAAAACAAAGGAGATGATTGTGGACTTCAGGAAACAGCAGAGGGAACACCCCCCTATCCACATCGACGGGACAGTAGTGGAGATGGTAGTAAGTTTTAAGTTCCTCGGCGTACACATCACGGAAAAACTGAATTGGTCCACCCACACAGACCGCGTCGTGAAGAAGGCGCAGCAGCGCCTCTTCAACCTCAGGGGGCTGAAGAAATTTGGCTTGTCACCAAAAGCACTCACAAACTTCTACAGATGCACAATCGAGAGCATCCTCTCGGGCTGTATCACCGCCTGGTACGGCAACTGCTCCGCCCACAACCGTAAGGCTCTCCAGAGGGTAGTGAGGTCTACACAATGCACACCGGGGGCAAACTACCTGCCCTCCAGGACACCTACACCACCCGATGTCACAGGAAGGCCATAAAGATCATCAAGGACAACAACCACCCGAGCCACTGCCTGTTCACCTCGCTATCATCCAGAAGGCGAGGTCACTACAGGTGCATCAAAGCAGGGACCGAGAGACTGAAAAACAGCTTCTATCTCAAGGCCATCAGACGGTAAACTGTTACAGACTGTTACATACCCTACATTACTCATCTCATATGTTTTATTTCACCTTTATTTAACCAGGTAAGCAAGTTGAGAACAAGTTCTCATTTACAATTGCGACCTGGCCAAGATAAAGCAAAGCAGTTCGACACATACAACGACACAGAGTTACACATGGAGTAAAACAAACATACAGTCAATAATACAGTAAAAAAAAAAAAAAAAAAAAAAAAACAAGTCTATATACAATGTGAGCAAATTAGGTGAGAAGGGAGGTAAAGGCAAAAAAGGCCATGGTGGCAAAGTAAATACAATATAGCAAGTAAAACACTGGAATGGTAGTATTGCAATGGAAGAATGTGCAAAGTAGAAATAAAAATAATGGGGTGCAAAGGAGCAAAATAAATAAATAAATGAAATACAGTTGGGAAAGAGGTAGTTGTTTGGGCTAAATTATAGGTGGGCTATGTACAGGTGCAGTAATCTGTAAGATGCTCTGACAGTTGGTGCTTAAAGCTAGTGAGGGAGATAAGTGTTTCCAATTTAAGAGATTTTTGTATATGTATATACTGTACTCTATATCATCTACTGCATCTTGCCATCTTTATGTAATACATGTATCACTAGCCACTTTAAACTATGCCACTTTATGTTTATATACCCTACATTACTCATCTCATATGTATATACTGTACTCGATACCATCTACTGCATCTTGCCTATGCCATTCTGTACCATCACTCATTCATATATCTTTATGTACATATTCTTCATCCCTTTACACTTGTGTGTATAAGGTAGTAGTTGTGGAATTGTTAGGTTAGATTACTCATTGGTTATTACTGCATTGTCGGAACTAGAAGCACAAGCATTTCGCTACACTCGCATTAACATCTGCTAACCATGTGTGTGTGACAAATAAAATTTAATTTGATTTGGGATGTGTGTCTTTCCCTTTCTAGAGGATACGTATCTCGATACACTACCGTTCAAACATTTGGGGACACTTAGAAATGTCCTTGATATTGAAAGAAAAGCAAAAAAATTGTCCATTAAAATAACATCAAATTGATCAGAAATACAGTGTAGACATTGTTAATGTTGTAAATGACTATTGTAGCTGGAAACGGCAGAGTTGTTTTAATGGAATATCTACATAGGTGTACAGAGGTCCATTATCAGCAACCATCACTCCTGTGTTCCAATGGCACGTTGTGTTAGCCTTTCAAAATTATAAACTTGGATTAGCTAATTGATCATTAGAAACCCTTTTGCAATTATGTTTGCATAGCTGAAAACTGTTGTCCTGATTTAAAGAAGCAATAAAATTGGCCGCCTTTAGACTAGCTGAGTATCTGGAGCATTTGTAGGTTCGATTACAAGCTCAAAATGGCCAGAAACAAAGAACTTTCTTCTGAAACTCGTCAGTCTATTCTTGTTCTGAGAAATGAAGGCTATTCCACGTGAGAAATTGCCAAGAAACTGAAGATCTTGTACAACGCTGTGTACTACTCCCTTCACAGAACGGCGCAAACGGGCCCTAACCAGAATAGAAAGAGGAGTGGAAGGACCCGGTGCACAACTTAGCAAGAGGGCAAGTACATTGCTGTCTAGTTTGAGAAACAAGACACCTCACAAGTCCTCAACTGGCAGCTTCATTAAATAATACCTGCAAAACACCAGTCTCAACGTCAACAGTGAAGAGGCGACTCCGGGATGCTGGCCTTCTAGGCAGAGTTGCAAAGAAAAAGCCATATCGCAGACTGGCCAATAAAAATGATTAAGATGGGCAAAAGAACAGACACTGGACAGAGGAACTCTGCCTAGAAGACCAGCATCCCGGAGTCGCCTCTTCACTGTTGATGTTGAGACTGGTGTTTTGCGGGTACTGTTTAATGTGCAAGATCAGGAACAGGCCGCCTACCTTGCATCGGTCAGCGCTCAAACATGGGCATAGTGACGTTACCCTGTGTATCTGAAAAGGACCATATACAGTTGAAGTCGGAAGTTTCGCTCTGGATAAGAGCGTCTGCTAAATGACTTAAATGTAAATGTAAATGTTTACATACACCTTAGCCAAATACATTGAAACTCAGTTTTTCACAATTCCTGACATTTAATCCTAGTAAAAATTCCATGTCTTAGGTCAGTTAGGATCACCACTTTATTTTAAGAATGTGAAATGTCAGAATAATAGTAGAAAGAATGATTTCTTTCTTTCATCACATTCCCAGTGGGTCAGACGTTCACATACACTCAATTAGTATTTGGTAGCATTGCCTTTAAATTGTTTCACTTGGGTCAAATGTTTTGGGTAGCCTTCCACTAGCTTCCCACAATAAGTTGGGTGAATTTTGGCCCATTCCTCCTAACAGAGCTGGTGTAACTGAGTCAGGTTTGTAGGTCTCCTTGCTCGCACATGCTTTTTCAGTTCTACCCACATATTTTCTATTGATTGAGGTCAGGGCTTTGTGATGGCCACTCTAATACCTTGACTTTGTTGTCATTAAACCATTTTGCCAAAACTTTGGATTTTGATTGTCCCATGATCTCATGCAAAGAGACACTGAGTTTGAAGGTAGGCCTTGAAATACATCCACAGGTACACCTCCAATTGACACAAATGATGTCAATTAGCCCATCAGAAGCTACTAAAGCCATGACATCATTTTTGTCGAATTTTCCAAGCTGTTTCAAGGCACAGTCAACTTAGTGTATGTAAACTTCTGACCCACTGGATTTGTGATAGTGAAATAATCTGTCTGTAAATAATTGTTGGAAAAATTACTTGTGTCATGCACAAAGTAGATGTCCTAACTGACTTGCCAAAACTATAATTTGTTAACAAGACATTTGTGGAGTTGTTGAAAAACAAGTTTTAATGACTCCAACCTAAGTGTATGTAAACTTCCGACTTCAACTGTAGGTCTACTGATTGTTTTGACTACCAAAACTATTGCTGATGGTGAACCTGAACCATCGAACTAGTGCACACTTTGCCAAGGCTGCTAATATTCCCTAGGGTTGTTAGGCATGCAAAATCTCTTGTAGATCAATGACTTACAACACAGTTCCATGCTTAGTTTGACACTGAAGGAGAGTTATTTTTGGAAGAACGGGTGATTCTTAACGTTTGAATCGGTTTTCCAGACCTATGCATGCTCCATCTGGCTCGGTTTAGGGTCCGCAGACCAATGCTGTTGTATCATTAAACATTTGAATCGGGGACCAATGTGTCTGTGAATGGTTACGTTCCTAATATGCATGCATACACTTTAGTGCATACTCCCTTTTTAGTGTATTGCAGTTCACCGGTATCAAAATGCACTTTTGAATGGTTGGTGATACCATGCTTAATTTAGTCAGTGGCTGTGTGGAGAGAGGGGTCGAGGCGGAGAGGGATGTTTACTTATGGGCCCTTCCCAACAATGCAGAGGGGTGGGGGGAAATAATTAGAACACAAGGAATGAGTAACTATAACTCATCACACAGGTGTGTTTCACTCACTGAACCATCTCTGTTAAACTTGCAACATTGGCAATTTGCACATTGCCACCTTTGTTTAATGCTGTAGATGAGCAGTAGCTGGACTGTACGTATGGAACTTCGACTGCGTCACACAAGGCACCCTCTTCCCTTATTTAGTGCACTACTTTTGGCAAAATCCCTATGGGCCTTAGTCAGAAGTAGTGCACTAATATGGGCCCTAGTCAGAAGTGGTGCACTACATAGAGGATATGGTTGCATGTTGTACGCAGTCCGAGTGGGTCCATGGTGGTTATTGGCCAGAGCACTAGCTCTACTCTACCTGTCTGTTGTAAGGTGTCTCTGAGACGTGTATTATCATGCCTCCACTGCCCTCTGTATTAACTCCTGCTCCCTCCCGGCTGCTGCTGCCTCAGCACACACACACACACAGGGTGAGCTGTAGTTGAGAGGTATTTTAGAATTATTTTCATTAAGTGCAGCGATTCAGGCTGACTCGATTCCTGCGTTTAAGCAGGCTGGCTGGTGAGAGAACGGAGACGAGTCTCCTAGTTGCTTCAGGCAGAGAAAGAAAGGGAGCGTAGAGAGGAGACTTAGCGCATGTGTGATAGCAACCTGCTCTCAAGCCATCCTCTCATATTCTCATTTCCTCACTGGCAGACTCTCTCCTCCTTTCACTGAGACACACACACAGTGCATGCATCACACACTGTACAAACACACACAAGACACACCCCTTTGACTTCAAGGCACACACACACTTGCAAGCACGTAGACCGTGAAGGCAGTGGAGGAAGAGCAGCGCTTTGGTTCTCCCTTCTCCAACCCTCCCAATATGGCTGCTGTGGGAAACCGAGAGAAATGTACCTTCATTTAATGCACCATTACACTAATGGGTTCTCAGATTATGAAAAGCTTTAATAAAGGTTCAAATCCAGGCATGTCACTTTGTGCAAAATGCAGGGCCCTAATGCCACATTTAGTTTATTTTGGGAATTCTTTCAATGGGGGTTTTAAATAAATCTGTCAAAACTGCCAATATGACAATTGTATTTTGTCAATTCGAGAATATATAGGCTAAGTAGACCACCGGTATCTTTGCCTTGTATAATAAACTATGCTATAGTATTTCAAGCTGATTTCATTCGCACACATTTGGTGCAATAGGGCTAATCAAAACCAATTTCATGCCTTCTAGTCCCCTGCAGTGCTTTGTGGAGAGACTTCTCCCAGTCCCCTGCAGTGCTTTGTGGAGAGACTTCTCCCAGTCCCCTGCAGTGCTTTGTGGAGAGACTTCTCCCAGTCCCCTGCAGTGCTTTGTGGAGAGACTTCTCCCAGTCCCCTGCAGTGCTTTGTGGAGAGACTTCTCCCAGTCCCCTGCAGTGCTTTGTGGAGAGACTTCTCCCAGTCCCCTGCAGTGCTTTGTGGAGAGACTTCTCCCAGTCCCCTACAGTGCTTTGTGGAGAGACTTCTCCCAGTCCCCTGCAGTGCTTTGTGGAGAGACTTCTCCCAGTCCCCTGCAGTGCTTTGTGGAGAGACTTCTCCCAGTCCCCTGCAGTGCTTTGTGGAGAGACTTCTCCCAGTGCTTTGTGGAGAGACTTCTCCCAGTCCCCTGCAGTGCTTTGGTGTTTCACCTATAGAGTAGTTCTACCTGTATAGGCCTTTCTCTCCTGACTGACTGACTGAGACATTGATTTAAACAGACACAAAGAGGAATGAGTTATGCACTGCTCCCTGACAGGAGCTCTCTCTGTGTATTGAAGATGGACCATTGCCTCTGGGCGACTGGGCTACACCTCAACTCTGCTCAGGTGTGTGCAGTGTACTCTGAAAACACCTCTGTTTTTACGCTCTACTGATTTGTGGTGAGCTGAGAGGCAGTCGTTAAGAGAAGGCCTCTCTTTCTGTCTTATTTTTTCTTTAAGTCCTCTAGCTATCTCACCCACCCTCCCTGTTTCTCTCTTTCTATGCCTTTATCTCTTTTTTTTAGTCTCTTCCTCAGACTTTGCATCTGTTTTGAAGTGTAGCAGGCCCAAAGTTCCCAATCAGCAGCTTGCTGTTCTGTGTGTGTGTGTGTGTGTGTGTGTGTGTGTGTGTGTGTACGGACTAGGACAGGACCAGTGGGTCTGTCTGCCTGTCGACCAGTGTCCCACTCCCAGAAGCACATAAACCATGGGGACACAATGAGTTATGTCCTGACACTTTGTCACTGCTACTCACTACTCCCAACCCAGTGCTCTTATCTCTCTCCTGGGATCTGACTACTGTAGCGCCAAGCTACAATCGCTCTCTTTATCCCACTTTCTCTCACTGCATGTCTCTAGATTAGGCCATCAATCCATCCATATGGATATGATGTAATTTCATAGGCCTTATGTTATACTACATGTCACTGGGCATTTTATTATTGTCTATTGTGCTGCCGTGGTGTATCCACTCCAGCATAACGGGTTACAACTAGGGGTGTGAAGTTGGGGTCCTTAACGTTAAGAAAAATCCTTAAACAATTGCCCCCCAACAAAATTTAAATCTCAGTGAGTTAGTGAAGTACCGATATGACATTTTTGGCCGATTCCGATATTTTCTTTGCCCCAAAAAAACGATACTGATAACCCATATTTAACATTTTAGCTGCCTTTTAAGCATTCTAGTACAGTTTAATAGTTAACACACACACATGGACACAGCGTTCTAAGTCACTGCATCTCCGTGCAAGAGGCGTCACTACAGTCCCTGGTTCGAATCCAGACTGTATTACATCCGGCCGTGAATAGGGCGACGCACAATTGTCCCAGAGTTGTCCAGGTTTGGCCGGTGTAGGCCGTCATTGTAAATAAGAATTTGTTCTTAACTGACTTGCCAAGTTAAATAAAGGTTACACACACACACACACCACAGTGACTAAAAAGTTATTTTGTTGGAATTTACGTATGTCCCCATTACCAGTAAAACATAATCAAAACCAATTTCTTTCACTCACTTCCTGTTCTGTTTCGTTGTTCATTTTAGTAGTTATTACACATTGATTACACTCACTCGTATTTCATATGTCACAACGATTCATCAACGTATGCTATGATGCTGGTAAATTTGTCGGTGCTGGTCATAAATAAAAGCTAGCTAGCTCATGGATGCAAACAATGTTTTTCACCATAAACACAGCAAAAATACATCTGTTCCAGTAGCTATAGTTTGCTAGTTAACTCGATAGCAGGTGTCATAATCTAAAATAACCCTAATATATTAGACGGTTCTTATTTGATTAATGGTGGTTGGCCCCATCTATGTGAAGCTAGCCACAATAAAGATTAGCCACAACAGTGGACTTTGATAGTGATGCAAATAAATACCAAAAGTAGAATTATGCCATAATTAAATAGATCATGCTAAATGAGGTTCGAATGTTATATAAAATCAACAATGGACAATTTGTTAATTTGACAAAAACCTGAACTCACACTGGATGTATTATACTTTACAATTGCGTTGGGGGCATCGTTATTTCACTGAACAGCCTTCCCTATGGATTGTGGATCAATGACATCGGGTATCAGTCTACTCGGTGACACCCAGAGAACATTGTCGTAGCTCTTATTGCGGGACTCTGAAACAACTGTGAATTGAGACACATTTATTGTCAACCTATGTGTATTGAACACTATTCCTGAGGAAAAACAATACCGTGTGAATGTTTTGAAGTCTGATAACTCTGAGGAGGACTTTGGAAAAAAAATGTATTGAGTAGACTGATACCCCATTTCATTGATCCCAAATCCTTAGGTAAAGCTGTACAGGGCAATATGAATGTCAATACACACAATAGGCTGACTGGGGAGGTGATTTCATACAGTCACAGTCCCGCCATAAGAACTAAAACGCAAATATTTGCATAAACTCTTCACAGTTGTGTTCTGTGGGTGTCACCGAGTAGCCTGATACCCCATTTCATTGCTTCACATTCCAACCTTGTTTAACATCATCTAGTCTAAATATGGCATGATAACACCAATTTGTAACCATCTGCATCACTTTCAAAGAGGTACTTTTTTATTTTGAAGGCAAACTGAAAATTCCACTACTGTGGCAAATCCTTATTGTGGCTAGCTTCACAACATAACCCTGTCCGGTCGAGCCTCACTACTGTAGACAGAATAAGTTAGCTGGCTGCTTATAACGTTAGCTTTTGGCAACAGGGTTAAGTAGCTGGCTAGCTATTTATTTTCATGAAATGATCAACTTTTAATAAACAAACAACAAGTGGCTAATATTTACTCACAAGGATTCCTAAATCATTGCTGAGAATAATGAAAATGACTGCAGGTTCTACTGGTCATTGTTTTCAGACTGGTTGTATTGGTGCTAGCTACTGGTCCAGCAAGCTAGCTACCGGTTGACGTTGCGGTCGAGCAAATAATGCTTTATTACCAACGCAGTATTGTAAACACATCATTTGTGGTCGGTGTTTGCTTGTTTGCAGACTTTTTGTACAGCTTTGACAGTGCTACTGATAGTAGTGGTGGTGCTTGGCTTGCACGTGCAAATGTAATGGATTTCATCATTGAGTTGTCTCGCTGAAATGTTATTATTCTTTAAAAGGACTGCTGGACTTGTTGACTGCTCGATCCACACAGCAGACATTGTGGACTAGGTTAGGAATGCTGTGTTGCACGTATAGCGTGTATGGCGTCATTACGTCATATACCTACATTTTATATAGGAATGCACGTCAGCTTTGACATCAGTTATGCACATCGGCGTTCAACTAGACATTGGGCCGATAATGATTTTGGTATTTTTAGCGAATATCGGCCAATTCCGATATCGCGCATCCCTAATCGCAATACATTATTTTCTGTGTTATAGCCTAACTAGACTATATGGCTATAAAGTCCTGGGGAAAGCTCTGTAATTTAAATAAAGCCAGAGAGGAACAGGCAAACTTTAAGCTACTTTGGTAAATTTGTGAGGCATGCTAGACGATTAAAACATGGTGAAATGCAGATTACCAAGAAGTATGTGCACGGTTCTGCCTGCCCCTCCTTTCTCACCCTGGCCTGCCCCTCTCTCGCCCTGGCCTGCCCCTCCTTTTTCGCCCTGGCCTGCCCCTCCTTTTTCGCCCTGGCCTGCCCCTCCTTTCTCGCCCTGGCCTGCCCCTCCTCTCTAGCCCTGGCCTGCCCCTCCTCTCTCGTCCTGGCCTGCCCCTCCTTTCTCGCCCTGGCCTGCCCCTCCTTTCTCGCCCTGGCCTGCCCCTCCTTTCTCGCCCTGGCCTGCCCCTCCTTTCTCGCCCTGGCCTGCCCCTCCTTTCTCGCCCTGGCCTGCCCCTCCTCTCTCGTCCTGGCCTGCCCCTCTCTCGCCCTGGCCTTCCCCTCCTTTCTCGCCCTGGCCTGCCCCTCCTCTCTCGCCCTGGCCTGCCCCTCCTCTCTCGCCCTGGCCTGCCCCTCCTTTCTCGCCCTGGCCTGCCCCTCCTCTCTCACTCTCTCTCGCTCCCTCTCGCTATCGCTATCGCTTTGTCCTGCCCCCCTCTCTCCCTCGCACTGGCCTGCCTGCTCTTTCTTTTTGCTAATGACGGGGCCAGTCTTTCGAGCACACAGGGTAGGCTACTCTTCGTTGCGGAGTGGGTGGGGGTGTTTTTGTCTCATAATATGAAATGACAGTAGGCTACCGATTTTATAGCCTATATCGATTCTCCTCTTCACATATAATGGTATGTGTCCCCTTGAAAGCGTCTTTGGCTACGGCATGTTTGTTTTTCTGTTTGGGTAGGATCACTACACTTTTTAAACGCCGACACTAAACCTTCTCTGGATACATGAACAGCATTTTACTTGTCTGTAAAATAATGCCAATACTGAAGCGGGATTAACTTCCATCACTAGGTAACCAGATCTGTCAGTCCTAGCCTGCCTGCGTGCAGACCACTATTTCCTAAAAAAGTTAGTTAAATATCACAACTTACCAAACCATTTAGTGGAAAGAAAGCACATCTAGCTACCCTACCATTAAAAAACTGCATAAACAACACAGCTGGACATCAATCAGCAGTGTTTGTTGTCAGGGAAACAATAGAATATTCTATGCCGGAACACAGTTCTAGGCTGGGGTCCAAATTCAAAGTAGACAGCCCTTTGCCCTAAACCCTCAGCCTTTTGAATGACGTTTTACCTCGCCACGTCCGAGTGTACCTTAGATGTCCCTTGTCCTAGCGGGGGAAGAGTGGTGATCGAAAGGCAATGTCCTTGGTGGTAATCTTGAAATGGAGCTTAAAAACAACCGACCTAAAGCTATTAATATACCTATACCTCTTCACTCGCTAAATCGAGGGCTGAGGGGGCAGCGTTAGTGAATTGGACCGTCTTAAGATTGCATCTGGTTTCGACTGGGATTCCCCCATAGGAAAGCGGCTGGTGCGAGGACTGAGGGGGTAAAAATAACATGTTTGGACTGCAGCCCTACTGTCTGAAAAGGTACAGATGATTCTGATACCGCACTTTTTGAAATTGTCTAAAGTTATCAATTATCCACATGTTTCTTCACTGGGTTCTGTTTCTGTAAAGGGTAGATATACAGTTGAAGTCGGAAGTTCACATACACTTAGGTTGGAGTCATTTAAAACTCATTTTTCAACCCCTCCGCAAATTTTTTGTTCACAAACTATAGTTTTGGCAAGTTGGTTAGGACATCTACTTTGTGCATGACACAAGTAATTCTTCCAACCATTGTTTACAGACAGATTATTTCACTTCCAGTGGGTCAGAAGTTTACATACACTAAGTTGACTGCCTTGAAACAGCTTGGAAAATTCCAGAAAATGTCATGGCTTTAGAAGCTTCTGATAGGATATTTGAGTCAATTGGAGGTGTACCTGTGGATGTATTTCAAGGCCTACCTTCAAACTCAGTGCCTCTTTGCTTGACATCATGGGAAAATCAAAATAAATCAGCCAAGACTTCAGAAAAAAGATTGTAGACCTCCAGAAGTCTGGTTCATCCTTGGGAGGAATTTACAAACGTATAAAGGTAACGCGTTCATCTGTACAAACAATAGTACGCAAGTTTAAACACCATGGGACCACGCAGCCGTCATACCGCTCAGGAAGGAGATGCGTTCTGTTCTGTCTTCTAGAGATGAACGTACTTTGGTGCGAAAAGTGCAAATCAATCCCAGAACAACAGCAAATGACCATGTGAAGATGCTGGAGGAAACGGGTACAAAAGTATCTATATCCACATTCAAATGAGTCCTATATAACATAACCTGAAAGCCCACTAAGCAAGGAAGAAGCCACTGCTCCAAAACCGCCATAAAAAAGCCAGACTACGGTTTGCAACTGCACATGGGGACAAAGACTGTACTTTTTGGAGAAATGTCCTCTGGTCTGACGAAACATAAATAGAACTGTTTGGCTCTAATGACCATTGTTAAGTTTGGAGGGCAAAGGGGGAGGCTTGAAGAACACCATCCCAACCGTGAATCACGGCATCATGTTGTGGGGGTGCTTTGCTGCAGGAAGGACTGGTGCACTTCACAAAATAGATGGCATCATGAGGGAGAAAAATGATGTGGATATATTGAAGCAACATCTCCAGACATCAGTCAGGATCTTAAAGCTTGGTTGCAAATGGGTCTTCCAAATGGACAATGACCCCAAGCATACTTCCAAAGTTGTGGCAAAATGGCTTAAGGACAACAAAGTCAAGGTATTGGAGTGGCCATCACAAAGCCCTAACCTCAATCCCATAGAATATTTGTGGGCAGAACTGAAAAAGCATGTGCGAGCAAGGAGGCCTACAAACCTGACTCAGTTACACCAGCTCTGGCAGGAGGAATGGGCCAAGAATTCACCCCACTTATTGTGGGAAGCTTGTGGAAGGCTACCTGAAACGTTTGACCCAAGTTAAACAATTTAAAGGCAATGCTACCAAATACTAATTGAGTGTATGTAAACTTCTGATCCACTGGGAATGTGATGAAAGAAAGAAATCATTCTTTCTACTATTATTCTGACATTTCACATTCTTAAAATGAAGTGGTGATCCTAACTGACCTAAAACAGGGAATTTTTACTAGGATTAAATGTCAGGAATTGTGAACAACTGAGTTTAAATGCATTTGGCTGTACATACCCAGCGTCCGACAGAGCTGCAGGAGTTATGACCCATTTATGTTGGTTATGTTGTCTTAGTTGTGTCAAGGGGGCTTATTGGGGAGGGAAGCTGTCCCCTCCAGGTAGGTGGTTGTCCCCCTGTGTGCTGAGGTTGTTGTGCTCTTGTTTAGTTCTGGCATTTAGGTCACTACAAATGAGTACAGTACATGTCCCTGAGACTGGAAATGGTTGATCTCCCCCTCTAGGATGGAGAAGCTGTCTTTGTTAAAGCATGGGGATTCTATTGGGGGGATATAGGTAGCACGCAAGGATGTTTTTCTCTACAATCGTTTCATTATGAATTTCTAGCGAGATGTAAAGTGTTCCTCTCTATCATCTACCCCCCCCCCCCCCTTCTACACCCCCCCATGACCAAAGGCCTGTGTTTTCCGCTACTATGTTATGTCATGATAATATGTAGTCTAGACAGGGTGTGTATTAACATTTACCTACCTTGTTCATAAAGGGGTTCTGCTCTCGGCGATAACTCAAGATTATTCAGGATGTACAGATATCATCTGATCACAGTATATTACACAACTTCATGCCCAAGACAAGCTATAGCCTAATGATGACTGTACGCTTGCCAAGTGGTCACAGCATTCTGCTGGTTTCCCTGTCTCCCTGGAAGTCGAGGCTACAGATTGGCTGGAGAATTCACACACCTGGAGAATTTAGTCCGTTGTCAAAAGCCAACGGTGATGTAATCAGCAGGACTGCGGCCCCAGAGGACCCGAGCAATGCACCTCCGCTATCGAGATTTATGAGCTGCTATCATAGTTGTTTTTTAAAAACTTTGTCTCACTTATGCTGACTTCTAGTATTCTTCTGGGTTAAAGTGCCACTAGCTTGGCAGATAATAGGCTTTGTGTTCGCTGTAATGCAAGTAGTAGCATTACTGGACCAGCTAGACTGTTGCTGTTCAGCATTTCTGCTAGAGGGACAGCGAGCAGCTCCTCTCATTGCGTCTCAATATTCAGACTCTTTACCCCAGCCTAGTACCAGATCTATACTTGGTCATTTTTATGCTAAATGCTAGCGACCATATGAGTTGGCTGTATAGCACTTGAGAGATTTAGAATCAGGCCAACTTTAGCCAGCCTTGACTCCTTCAGTGCTCAAAAATCTGAAATGACTGGATAGGTATAACCTACATATTTATCATGGCACCGTATTGTTGTAAACCTCTAAGTTATATAGAGGTTCCTCCACCTTGTTTAGTCTTTTCAGATATTTGAATAATGAGTGAAGCGGCACTAAGCGAACAACCACACCACTTCTGTCTGTCATTTAGGATGATGTTTTGTTCTTCAGCGGTTTGGCTACATTCCACTGCTATATAGTACACGTATGCTCTGTGATGACAATCAGCTGTTTTAATTCGCAAAATTTGTTTAGTTTGAATTCTGACTTTCCGAGGTCTCAGATTTGTTTCAAACTCTGTTCTTATTGGCCAAGTTCAGGCAGTACCTTCCCGTTTTCCTTCTACTGACCACGACCCCGCAGACTCTTCTGGTCATGTGACCCACTGCCATGCATGGCCTTCTTGTGAGAGACAGACCCCCTGAAATGGAGTCCTTCCAGGCCCAGCCAAACAGCAGTGGCTTTATCTCACTCACACACTAACACTCTCTCACACACACCACACACACACACACACACACACACACACACACAGTCTGTTCCTGAATTCAGACACAATTCAGCAATAAGGCCCGAGGAGATGCAGCAGTAAGGGCTGGAACCACCCAGCGTATAATACAGAATATTATTAATGTAACAATAATAACCTTCGTTCTCCAACAGTCCCTGAAGTCTTCTCTCTTCCTCAGGAAGAGAAGGCCTTGCACCAGATCCTTAGTTTCAGGGTTGTCATGATCTTAAGATGGAAAGTGTTTTGAAATGGCAGAATCCGATTCCTCAGATAAACGCATACTTAGATTTTGGGGTAGTTGGTGCATTTTTAGAAGAGATAATTATCTGGTTGACCTCTTATGTTATTTAGTAACAGTTGACAGCGGCACCAGACTCTGATCAGTATGAGGGGAACACGCTCTGTCGTTCCTTGC
Source organism: Oncorhynchus nerka (assembly GCF_034236695.1). NCBI lineage: Eukaryota > Metazoa > Chordata > Actinopteri > Salmoniformes > Salmonidae > Oncorhynchus > Oncorhynchus nerka. Next base: position 17,616,091 of record NC_088405.1, read on the forward strand.
CACTTATCCTATTCAACCCTTTTTCATATTTCCGCCATACTTCAGAATTTAGTATTCCTCCGCTTCATGGAAAGATAATCTGGCCGTATGGAGCAAAAACTGTTGGCCCTGGAGGGGAGTAGGAGTAGGGTTGTACATTTTGGGGAATATTCAGAGGTGGAAACTTTCCGTTGGAATTAATGGGAATATATGCAAATTAATATTAATACCATTAAAATGTAGATGTTTTTTGCATTGGATATATTTACCATATCAGAGACAAACAAACATTTGACCTTGTCATAAGTAGGCAATTGCAAATGATTAAATCCTTCCAATAGAAATACATTTTTTTTAATGATTTACGAACTGAAGTAATTAAATGAGTTGACTCTTCACATGTTCGGTGAAATCATCCCAACAAAAGAAAGGGAATATTGAATGATCCCCAATGATTCATCGCATCTCCCAAAAACGTTTTCAACATACATGTGTAAAATGGTCTAGAAACTAAAGCTTTGGTTGTCTTCCTCTCAGGCTTCCATGTCTTCTCCCTGGACCTCCTCAATGTCCACCTCTTGAACATCACTCTGAGGCCTCATCTTCCTTGTTGAGGATGGCTTGTTGCCAGGCTCAAAAAGCCACAAAATTGCCCAATGGCCAACAATTTTTCAACCCTTGTATTGGTCAGCCTGTTGCGTGCTTTGGTGTGTGGACCAGTTGCGCTATGAGTCGGCTGATGTTGGATTTGGAGGATAATGGAGGCAACGGGAAAGAGCCTCAGATCCACAAAGTCCCTTCCACGAGGTGGCGGATGAGATATGTTGGCAGGATTGCCATATTGCATCTCTATGCCAAAGCCCTTGCTTGGAAGTGTACTTCGCCAGACTGCCAAGAACCTTGCCCTCATCCAGGTCAAGGTGGTGAGACATGGCAGTGATGACACGGTAGTGATGACACCATAGGCCTTGTTGATCTCTGCACCAGACAGGATGCTCTTACCAGCATACTTGGGGTCCAACATGTACGCTGCGGCGTGTATGGGCTTAAGGTAGAAGTCTTCACACTTTTTGATGTATTTCAGAACTGCAGTTTCCGTTGCTTGTAGCAACAGTGAAGTGGGCAGGGCAGTACGGATTTCTTCTCTTACATCTGCAAGCAGAGTCTGAACATCAGACAGGATGGCATTGTCTCCCTCAATCCGTGCAATGGCTACTGCTATAGGTTTCAGGGAGTTTCGGACTGCTTACCGCTCTCTCCAAAAATACTTCATCTGGGAGGATCCTCTTGATGGGGCTGTCCATATCGGCAGACTGATATGGCCATTTCTTGGAGAGACTCCTTCCCCTCCAGGAGACTGTTAAACATGATGACAACATCACCCCAACGGGTTTTGCTGGGCAGCTTCAATGTGGTGCCCTTATTCTTCTGTTTGCTAGGTGCTGCTGCTGTAACTTGATGACCCTTCACATACCAAACCATTTCCTTGGCTCTCTTGTAGATTGTATCCGTTGTTTTCAGTGCCATGACGTCCTTGTGGAGCAGATTCAATGCTTGAGCAGCACAGCCAATGGTTGTGATGTGAGGGTAGGACTCCTCCACTTTAGACCAAGCAGCCTTCATGTTCGCAGCATTGTCTGTCACTAGTGCACATACCTTCTCTGGTCCAAGGTCATTGCAGATAAGCTGAAGTCAGTCAATGTAGAGACCGGTGTGTCTGTTGTCCCTTGAGTCTGTGCTCTTGTAGAATACTGGTTGAGGGGTGGAGATGATGTAGTTAATTATTCCTTGCCCACAAGCTTTCAGCCACCCATCAGAGATGATTGCAATACAGTCTGCCAACTCTATGATTTGCTTGACCTTCACTTGAACTCTGTTGAACTCTGCATCCAGCAAATGAGTAGATAACGCATGTCTGGTTGGAGGGGTGTATGCTGGGCAAATAACATTCAGAAATCTCTTCCAATACATATTGCCTGTGAGCATCAGAGGTGAACCAGTTGCATACACACCTTGAGCAAGACATTCATCATAATTTCTCTGAATACGTTCCTCCATTGAGTAAAAAAAAACAAATGATTCCAGGAGGACTATGAGCTGTTATCGATGATGAATCAGACACCTTATTTTCACCTCGAATAGAAGTAGAGGGACTTCTGTCAGAGGATTCTTGATGTGAGCGCTGAGGGAATTCTGCATTTTGTTGCCTTCTTCACATGCGATTTGGCACAGTATTTGCAAATGTCCACAGCTTCTCCTTCTACATTAGCTGCAGTGAAATGTCTCCACAAAACAGATAGCGCCCTTGCCATTTTCCTGTAAAGACTAGGGGGAAAAATGGTTGAAAAAAACACATACGATTCCATGTACAGATGAATAATTAAGCATTTAGATTAAACAACTCCTTTTGTAAGATACATGTTTTAAAATGAAACATGTATGGAAACAGGTGAATTAACACTCCTCAGTTAGCAGGCTTAAGCAAACTAACTAGCAGAAATTGTTAACAAGTTATAAATGATTTAAATACATGTCGCTGTAGGCTACAATTGACTTGTTAACTAAAAATCATGTTTGTCATATAGAATATATTCACCCCACCCAGTATTGTAATCAAAATTTACCAGAAAGCATGTAGTCCTTGGCTCAGACAGTGTAGTAGTGTGGGCTCAATAGCATCTCATTAGTGTGCGAGATCTTGAGAATCAAATGCACTGTGCATGCACTGTGCATGCAGAGGGTTGCATTTCCATTGAATTGGTGATAGTTTAACCAAAATATGCCACAAGACCTAGAATTGCCCCACAAAAAAAAGGTTCACTGTTATAAGCTAACATTTTTTAAATGAATTTGATCAATTTAATGAAAATTCCCCAAATTCCCGGGCTTAACTTCCAATGGAAAATTTCTGGAAAAATTCAGGGAATTTACCGGCAAGTTTCCGACCCTTTGCAACCCTAAGTGGTAGACATGGAGGGAGTCAGGGAGAGGAGATGGGCCTTTGTTCTACTATCCCTGTCTACCATCAGCTCTCACTTGGCTATACCCTACTCGATCTTTAAACAAGGCTGTGTTCAGGATCCCTACACGTCTTCCTAAAGTGTGCATTGCTCACTCACCCTCAGTGAAAAAACATTGGATGTTGTTGAGAGAAAGTGAACGAGTCCACACTTTCAGGTTGCATTCTGTTTCCCCACACTTCTTCCTAAAGTGTCCACTTACTCACCCCCACACGGCAAGTGCACACTTCACGATGGAATGGTAGAGAATTGGACTGTCTGCAGTCTAAGTGCCGAACAATAGATCTTTTGCAGCTCTAATACATATACTATTTTTTGACGCCGTCAGCTTGTTAACAAATCATCGGCCCGGCTGAATGAGGCCAAGGTCTAATTGCTATTGATGACTAAAGTCCTGTTTTAAGAGGTCTACCTCTTCCGACCCTTCTAACACTGGATGGCCTGCTACCGTTCAATATGCTACTGCATTCATTGGCCTGATAAGAGACTTCGTGTATACTGTCGCCACAGGTCTCAATTTGATACATTTCTAGCCTATAGGCTAGGCCTAGTTTTTCTCAATTTCCATACTGTCTTCTAACTTACTGTATCTTTATGTTTAAATTAAAGACAGGATATAACTGGCAAGCCGCTGGTATATGAAATCTGTAGTGAGCATTGACAATGATTATGATTTGGGCTACTCAATGTGGCATGACATGCTGGTCGGAGAGGGGACAGATTACTTAGAATCAAAAAATGTTTGTGTTCTGGGGCTGGCCGTTTTAAATCACACATCTCCCAGACCTGTTCTTGTATCCGTAAAAAACGTTTATCGAGCAGAAAAACCTGACTTCCATGTAAGATGACTTATCCCCTAGCTTAGCCGCAAGAGTTCCAGTATAAATAAAAATGGTTACGGGGGATACCTAGTCAGTTGTACTACTGAATGCGTCTTCTGCATTTAACCCAACCCCTCAATCAGAGAGGTGTGGGGGGCTGCCTTAATCGACATCCACGTCTTTGGGGCCCGGTTGAACAGTGGGTTAACTGCTTTGCTCAGGGGCAGAACGACAGATTTTTACCTTGTCAGCTCAGGGATTTGATCCAGCAACCTTTTGGTTACTGGCCCACCGCTCTAACCACTAGGCTACCTGCTGCTTCCAAATCTGACACAATAATAAAAATAAAAAGTGTAGCCTACTCCTCCTTTTAAATGCATCTGGGAAAATTAGTCGAAAGTGTGCCTTCAGTGTGCAGCAGACTAGTAGTAGTGTGCAGTTCTCATGTCATCTAGAACAATGTGAAATCCTCAGAAAATATTAAAAGCCAGTCACCTTTCTTCTACCTTCATTTAATTTCTAATCTCGCTCTTTCACAGGATTAGTCAGAGCAAAATAACACAGGATTAGCCAGAGCAAAATAACTCAGGATTAGCCAGAGCAAAATAACTCAGGATTAGCCAGAGCAAAATAACTCAGGATTAGCCAGAGCAAAATAACTCAGGATTAGCCAGAGCAAAATAACTCAGGATTAGCCAGAGCAAAATAACTCAGGATTAGCCAGAGCAAAATAACACAGGATTAGCCATAGCAAAATAACTCAGGATTAGCCAGAGCAAAATAACTCAGGATTAGCCAGAGCAAAATAACACAGGATTAGCCAGAGCAAAATAACACAGGATTAGCCAGAGCAAAATAACACAGGATTAGCCAGAGCAAAATAACACAGGATTAGCCAGAGCAAAATAACTCAGGATTAGCCAGAGCAAAATAACTCAGGATTAGCCAGAGCAAAATAACTCAGGATTAGCCAGAGCAAAATAACTCAGGATTAGCCAGAGCAAAATAACACAGGATTAGCCAGAGTAAAATAACACAGGATTAGCCAGAGTAAAATAACACCGGATTAGCCAGAGCAAAATAACACAGGATTAGCCAGAGCAAAATAACACAGGATTAGCCAGAGTAAAATAACACAGGATTAGCCAGAGTAAAATAACACAGGATTAGCCAGAGCAAAATGCATAGAATTGCAGGAAGTTTGCTTTAAAACTCAAATGTCTCCGCTCCATGCCCACCACCCAAGTCCCTTCTTTGATTCAGAAAAAAAACCCGTCTTTGGTGTGTGTCATGACTGGGTTTTAGAGGACACACTTTAACCTGTTTGGGATAGGAGGCTGCATTTTCACTTTCGGATGAAAAGCATGCCCAGAGGAAACTTCCTGCTACTCAGGCCCAGAAGCTAATATATGCATATTATTAGTAGTATTGGATGGAAAACACTCTGAAGTTTTTAAAACTGTTTGACTGATGTCTGTGAGTATAACAGAACTCATATGGCAGGCGAAAACCTGAGAGAAATCTAACCAGGAAGTGGGAACTTAATCCGCAACGTTATAATCCATTTTGTTGTGACTCAAGCGATACCTCTCCGTCCATTTTACAGGTAACTGCCAGCGTAGGCTAGTGGTTAGAGTGTTGGACTAGTATCCGAAAGGTTGCTAGATTGAATCCCCGAGCTGACAAGGTACAAATCTGTCGTTCTTCCCCTGAACACGGCAGTTAACCCACTGTTCCAGGCCGTCATTGAAAATAAGAATTTGTTCTTAACTGACTTGCCTAGTTAAATAAAGGTAAAATAAAAAATACATTAAATAAAGGGAACACTTGTGTAATGAGTGATACAATTTATATTGAAAGCGTGAGGTGCTTAACTTTTTTATTTTGGCAGGTACCTGTAGCAGCAGGCTACATGGAAAATGAAATGGCTCGAGTAGCGCAAAAGAGAATATAACATTGCAGATAAAGTTCTGAGTGACACAATTCTTTAATGTGTACAACATCTAAAGACCTGTATCACTTTACTGAGAGCTTTGCCATTTCTAAAATGATGTTTGGAGGTGTTTTTTTTGGCTATTTTGTAAAAGTTATTTTGGGGGCCCCCATATACTACACAATGAGGAAGGGATTTGCTGTTTTGGGGTAACTTTATGGAAAACATGTGAAATCACAAAGGTGTCTGGACCATTCTATAACATACCATTTACATAAATGGATTTGGTTGTAAAAAAAACCCTTCTCCTTTAATTGCAGTCTTATGCCTGCTTGAAGTGTGACAGGCGCATCTCAGTTGATCACAATATACCCATTAGACTATATATAACCAGCTATATGTATATCTGTTTGTCTTCTCAATACTCAAAGGAGCAATAAACGGTATGTCTATATTATGTACTATGGCAAACCTAACTGATTCTTAAAGATGACAACAGCAAGGGCTGCTCATTCAGTCTGTACTGAAGTAAAAATTCCAAAGTGGAACACTGAGAATGATGACATTCTAAGAACTCACTCCGCAAAGGGTTAAACTCCTATGTTGCTGATCTGTTGCTGCAGCTAGAGTTGTGATGTCCAGCAGCATGACTTTGTATAGCTCCCTCTATGGATTCCTCTACATGAAAAGGTAGCCTAGTGGTTAAAAGCATTGGGCCAGTAACCGAAAGGTCGCTGGTTCAAATCTCCAAGCCGACTAGGTAAAATCTGTCTGTGCCCTTGAGCAAGGCACTTAACCCTAATTGCTCCTGTAAGTCGTTCTAGATAAGAGTGCTAAACGACTAAAACGTATAAAGATCAAATTAAATCTCCCTTGGGCATAAAGGAGTCAGCATGCTTCAGGTTGGCTAGGCGAACCAAACTAGTGTGCTAGCATACTCCCTTAAAAGACCATCACTTGAAAAACAAGAATAAAGCGGCAATAGTACTGTTTGTCCATTTTGAGATGTCGTTGCCAGCATGAACTACAAAAAAAATAGTCAAAATGAATCTAAGAACTCAAATCAGTCATTAGTTTCAGCTTTTTGTCAAGGAGCTCTTAAATATGCAATTTTACATCTAAGATGTTTGGTCCAGTATTTCTCAATGGAAAAAATGTGCTTGAAAACGAGTCGTCTCTCGTTGAGTGACGACAGTCTTTATTGAAGAATCCCTACTGTTGACAAATCACCAACAAAGGGGAGTAGACTTCAGTTACCGACTTTGGCTTGCCTTGAGAAAATGTTGTGCCCGAACAGCCGAAAAAACCCTTACCTAAGTCCAAAACAAACAACAACGTCATAATATATGCATGACCTTTTTTGGAAATGTTTTTGCTGGGAAGCATGCAGAAAGAAGCCTTTAGAAGTGTGTAGCACTATGCAAATATGGCATCATAGTCCTGAGTGCTGTCTCCATGTGCTGCTTGACCTAGAATGCGATTTTCTCCTTTCTAACTGTGACACTGCTTGACTAGCAGGGCCATACAGGAAATATACATCAAAGCATTGTACTAGTTGCATGGTGAGCGAGACGGGACATGAATAACGATGAGTTAAAATCATAAGTACAGGAGAAGATATATTTGTCAATTTATTTTCATGCATATTTGTATTGGGTTATGAAGCTAACTTTACAATACTAATTCATCGATTGACGAACCAAACCATTTGTTTCAAGAACGACTTCAATGTAAAACACCTGATTTCAGGGTCTTCTTTTTTGACTGGTTACTGATTACTCTCTTCTCCACCTCATCACTGTCTCTGCAGGTTCTACATACAGTGTTCTCTCCACCATGCCCTCAGACTCTGAGAGTAGCAGCTCCCTAAGCAGTGTTGGTAAGTATTGGGCCTACAACATTTTCTGTGTGTATTCACCATGCTTCCTTCTTAACACTCACTTAGTGCCAGAGCTTGACAGGGGTCCAAATGACTCAGCATCACTGGGTGTTACGTAAACCCTTAAAGGCCCAACCTGATGGCAAGGATGGCACATAATCCTCCGAGTTCCTGCCTGCGTGGCTCTGCCTGCCTGTCCATCTGTCTCTTGGTCTGGCCCGCTCCTCCTTCTGTTTCTGTTCTGGGAAGTGAGGGAGGGAGGGAGGTAGAGGTAGAGAGAGATGGGCCTGTCTCTGTCTGTCGGCCTCCCTGACAGGCCTGCTTCTGTTCTGGGATGAGTGGGAAGGAGGTGTAAACTAAAAGAGAGAGAGAGGGTGAAGGGACGTAGAGGGGTCTTCTATGAAAGGCGTGGTGTAGGCTTACATGCTGACCAGACACGTTGCGTGCGTGAGCGGCGCGAAATAAATGTAGAAATCCATGTTATTCAAATATTGCACCCACACTGCATGAAGGTTTAGATGCGATCACCATATAAGTTCAAAGATGAAAAAGCCTGGAAGGAGGAGAGATGACTAGAAACGATTCGGTTGGCCGTTTTATGTGTGGATTAATTGTCAGAGTAGAGGACCTTGTGCATTTCAGGTAAAATAACAACTCAATGTTTATATCCCAGGACAAATTAGCTAGCAACTGCAAGATGGCTAAATAGGACAAATTAGCTAACAAGTGCAAGCTAAATTGCCATACATGTTAAAAGCTTTTCGACCTGTCCCCAAATTAATTTTAGTGGTTCAGAGTTTGATTTGATATTTTAACTTTTGTCGTGATCACGTTTGGTGTAGGGGGACAAAATAAATGTATGCACGATAGCGCACGCGCGCAGCCGGTTTGGGTTCCGTGTTAGTGCTGTGGCGGTTATGACATTTTGTCAGCCGGTGATTGTCAAGCAAATAACTGCCAGTCTCATGGTAATTGACATAAACATGTTTTGAATCTCCTTGCTTCCACACATAGTCTAGAAGCCACTGATACAGACCTTTTTGAAACATCTACAATAAATCCATTTAATATAGCCTACACCATCACAATAAATTATTTATTTATTTTAGACCGGTCTAAAGAAACATGATATAAAGAAATTGTGGTCTATTTCAGAAGAACAAAATATCATACTCTTGAGTTGTCCTGTTCTGGCTACTCCATATGGCTGTGGGCTACACTAGTTCATTTAGCAGACAAGGTTTGCTTAGTATTCCGTGGCATTATTTTATAGTATGAGGAATACAATTGAACATAGCCGAATAAAATAAAAAGCATATTTTCTACAAATGGTTTCCGAGGGAGTGCGGACATGCAGCTATTCTGTGTTGAGCGGTTAACAAAGAAACATGTCCTCCTATATGTGCAATTTAAGGTTATTTATGCAACGTTGGGCTATATGTTTGGATTTTTAATGCATTCTAAGGCTGCATGATGCGACTCTAATGATGATTTGAAAAAAGTAGCATGGAAGTCTCTCATTCACAATTTGACAAGCACTTGATAATATTCTCAACATGCCTCAAATTTCACGGCGGCGTTCCCCTTGTGTGGCCGTAATGCCTATTTAAAAAAAACATGCTTTTTGCAGCCAGTGGCCGTTTTGCTTTTGGGCTGAATATTATAATTCCCTTCTCTGAGCTGCCGTGCTCCGAAGCACCTCACTCACATGGCTCTCTCAGATATCTCAATTCTTATTAGCCAATGCCTGTCACGTGATTGGTTCCTTCTCACAGGCATCTCAGCTAGAAGTAGACTACAAGTGAAGACCGACACATTGGGGACGCAACTGCACTTCCCTCTTATCAAATTCTGAGGCGCATATTGAAGATGTTTAGCAGAACTGTCCACATTTAGCCTAATTTTCATCAACCAACAAGGTGAGTAAGCCTAACAAACAGCAAAAGTACTAGCCTATGTCATTCTACTATGCCCCATAGTGCAAAAGTTGACATTCTATTGGTTAACTTGTCCTTCTGTGCAATAAATAAATATTCCAAACATGCTTTGGGACAGTTGTGAGATGCGATAGATCCAAAATTAATACAACCACTCGCATCAAACATTTTAAAAGCAATGAGGCTGATGCAACAGATCAGAACGTTTAGCTTAAAATGTTGATGAACTATTAGGCTATTTCTTCACATTATAAGTGCAGCAATGTGCTCACGGTAGTAGACTGTAAGCGCGAATGTTCCAAAATGAAGTTTTCTCAAAAGTGACTGCAAATGTGATTTATTAATGTAATCCTTTATTATAAAGGTGCATTTTTATGGTAAAAATGATCTTCCCCAAAGTTGAAACTCACGCGCCTACTATGTATGCCAGTTAGGCTCTACACCGACTGTCTTGTCTTACTGCACATGCTGGGCATCATTCACAAGCGACAATACAGCGCTCACAAGTGATAGTCTAATATTGTCACCCATCAGACTATTCTTGATTTAATCGTGTCTTTACATATACTAAATAATATATGTGAGATTTGTTTTCATTTAGAATGGACCATTATCATGCACCTGTATCGAAACGGGGGCAGTGGGAAACAATACACTTCATCTTTGCACTTAAATAGTGAATGGAGGACGCTTTTCCCTGTGTGGTTTATTGTCATGCCAGCCATGTAGACTATACTCCTGCTGTAAAGGTAAACGATGTGCTTATTAATATTAGGAAAGTTGAGAAATAAATATAGTAGGCATAGCCTATAGAAAGCTGTTGGATCCTCTTTTTAATGGAGGAAATCACTGTTTTCTCACGCAATTGCATAACCTATTAAAATGTTGCGCAACATGAGCTCATGGTTCTCATGAACTGTTTGATTTAGATTTTCAATTATATTTGCATTGATTAGAGGGACAATAGAGTGCCAAGTACCCGGCAGTTACCACGTTTAGTAGGCTACTAATGACCAGCATCTGAGCTTGGAGAAGCCTAGTTACCGTGACTAAACGACTGCGGTCAAATTCCACATGACCATAACTTGTGACCGCCAGTTTGGCGGTAATACAGTCATCGTAACAGCTCTTGGTATGCTAACTAAACACGTCCTGTATCACACCGTAGTCATGTTTAGATGATCCAGGTGTTTCACCTATAGGTGTTCACAAGGAAGAGATGCAAAGAAAAGGTAAAGGGATATTTGAAAGTATTAGGATAGACTATTTGCCTACAGCAGCTTAGTTGAAAAAACATGCTTTTTTCTTGATCTATAGGTCAATAAAAGGATGGAACAAATTAGAGGTTGACCGATTAATCGGAATGCCCGATTTAATTAGGGCCGATTTCGAGTTTTCATAACAATCTGAAATCGCTATTTTTGGACACCGATTTGGCCGTATTACATTGCACTCCACGAGGAGCCCGCCTGTTACGCAAATGCAGTAAGAAGCCAAGGTAAGTTGCTAGCTATCATTAAACTTATCTTATGAAAAACAATCATTCAATCAATCATAATCACTAGTTAACTACACATGGTTGATGATATTACTAGTTTTTCTAGCGTGTCCTGCGTTGTATATAATCGTTGCGGTGCGCATTCGCGAAAAAGGACTGTCGTTGCTCCAACGTGTACCTAACCATAAACATCAATGCCTTTCTTAAAATCAATACACAAGTATATATTTTTAAACCTGCATATTTAGTTAATATTGCCTGCTAACATGAATTTATTTTAACTAGGGAAATTGTGTCACTTCTCTTGCAACAGAGTCAGGGTATATAAGCTGAACCTCGGCAAGACGGAGCTGCTCTTCCTCCCGGGGAAGGACTGCCCGTTCCATGATCTCGCCATCACGGTTGACAACTCCATTGTGTCCTCCTCCCAGAGCGCTAAGAACCTTGGCGTGATCCTGGACAACACCCTGTCGTTCTCAACTAACATCAAGGCGGTGGCCCGTTCCTGTAGGTTCACGCTCTACAACATCCGCAGAGTACGACCCTGCCTCACACAGGAAGCGGCGCAGGTCCTAATCCAGGCACTTGTCATCTCCCGTCTGGATTACTGCAACTCGCTGTTGGCTGGGCTCCCTGCCTGTGCCAGTAAACCCCTACAACTCATCCAGAACGCCGCAGCCCGTCTGGTGTTCAACCTTCCCAAGTTCTCTCACGTCACCCCGCTCCTCCGCTCTCTCCACTGGCTTCCAGTTGAAGCTCGCATCCGCTACAAGACCATGGTGCTTGCCGTGTGAGGGGAACGGCACCTCAGTACCTCCCGGCTCTGATCAGGCCCTACACCCAAACAAGGGCACTGCGTTCATCCACCTCTGGCCTGCTCGCCTCCCTACCACTGAGGAAGTACAGTTCCCGCTCAGCCCAGTCAAAACTGTTCGCTGCTCTGGCCCCCAATGGTGGAACAAACTCCCTCACGACGCCAGGACAGCGGAGTCAATCACCACCTTCCGGAGACACCTGAAACCTCACCTCTTTAAGGAATACCTAGGATAGGATAAAGTAATCCCTCTCACCCCCCCCCCCCCCCCCCTTTAAAGATTTAGATGCACTACTGTTCCACTGGATGTCATAAGGTGAATGCACCAATTTGTAAGTCGCTCTGGATAAGAGCGTCTGCTAAATGACTTAAATGTAAATGTATATGCAGCAGTTTGAGGCCGCCTGGCTCGTTGCGAACTGTGTGAAGACTATTTCTTCCTAACAAAGACAGCCAACTTCGCCAACCGGGGGATGATTTAACAAACGCGAATTTGCGAAAAAAGCACAATTGTTGCACGACTGTACCTAACCATAAACACCAATGCCTTTCTTACAATCAATACACAGAAGTATATATTTTTAAACCTGCATATTTAGCTAAAAGAAATCCAGGTTAGCAGGCAATATTAACTAGGTGAAATTGTCACTTCTCTTGCGTTCATTGCACGCAGAGTCAGGGTATATGCAACAGTTTGGGCCGCCTGGCTTGTTGCGAACTGATTTGCCAGAATTTTACGTAATTATGACATAACATTGAAGGTTGTGCAATGTAACAGGAATATTTAAACTTATGGATGCCACCCGTTTGATAAAATGCGTAACGGTTCCGTATTTCACTGAACGTCTTGTTTTCGAAATGATAGTTTCCGGATTCGACCATATTAATGACCTAAGGCTCGTATTTCTGTGTGTTATTGTGTTGTAATTAAGTCTGATTTGATAGAGCAGTCTGACTGAGCGATGGTAGGCAGCAGCAGGCTTGTACGCATTCATTCAAACAGCACTTTCGTGCATTTTGCCAGCAGCTCTTCAAAATGCTTCAAGCATTGAGCCTTTTACGACTTCAAGCCTATCAACTCCCGAGATTAGGCTGGTGTAACCGATGTGAAATGGCTAGCTAGTTAGCGGGGTGCGCGCTACTAGCGTTTTCAATTGGTGATGTCACTCACTCTGAGACTTGGAGTAGTTGTTCCCCTTGCTCTGCAAGGGCCACGGCTTTTGTGGAGCGATGGGTAACGATGCTTCGAGGGTGGCTGTTGTCGATGTGTTCCTGGTTCGAGCCCAGATAGGGGCGAGGAGGGGGACGGAAGCTATACTGTTACACTGGCAATACTAAAGTGCCTATAAGAACATCCAATTGTCAAAAGTATGTGAAATACAAATGGTATAGAGAGGGAGAGAGAGAGCGAGAGAGAGAGAGTCCTATAATAACTACAACCTAAAACTTCTTACCTGGGAATATTGAAGACTCGTGTTAAAAGGAACCACCAGCTTTCATATGTTCTCATGTTCTGAGCAAGGAACTTAAATGTTAGCTTTCTTACATAGCACATATTGCACTTTTACTTTCTTCTCCAACACTTTGTTTTTGCATTATTTAAACCAAATTGAACACATTTCATTATTTATTTGAGGCTAAATTGATTTTATTGATGTATTATATTAAGGTAAATAAGTGTTTATTCAGTATTGTTGTAATTGTCATGAATACAAATACATTTAAAAAATCGTCCAATTAATCGGTATTGGACTTTTTTGGTCCTCCAATAATCGGTATCGGCATTGAAAAATCATAATCGGTCGACCTACAGAACAAATGTCATAATCGTAGCTAAGGGAACAGGGGAAATTATTAATTTCAATGTAGACTATTAATCTTTTATTTTCTACTTCCTCAATTTACCTTTTTAAATTGTCTTTTTGTACGACTACACAAATCTGTTGCTTAATGCAACGAGATAAAAGTGCCCCAGAGACTCTGCATAAGCCAGCCAGACAAAAAGTACCGGAAATATGTTTTATCAGATATAACTATTATCTCTAGTATGCTGCTGTCTGAGATTACCAGCATTGTTGCCTTGTGGATCTGAGGCTATTCTTGGAAAATTTTGATATTTTAATGGAAAATATTAGAGGAATTTCATATCAGAATATGCTGTGCTAAAGCAGTTCTTTGATAGTGAATTGGTTGAGAATGTCAAGGACAAGGCCTCCACCACTTTAGGTTTGTTTGTTTTGTCATAGTCCAGACTTGCTGTGTTGCATTTAATCATAATTTTCTGTCCCAGTGTGCTGGTGGTGATAACTGAGTTTTTGAGGAACATTGCACTCATATCCAACATTAATACAGTATTAGGCCAGTCTAGTAGAAGTTGACAAAGTTGCATGAGGTTCAAGTGAGGTTACTCTTTCCTGTTTGTTAGCTGAATTCCTAACTTGGGATTTATGTGCCTTATCGCAGCCTTCACCTGAATAATACATTAATGTCAACTTGCAAGTCTCATTCTTGTTTATGTAAATAACCTGTTTAACTCAAGTCAGATGTGGTAGACCTATGGCCTGTGGTATAACCCTATTTTACCCAGAATGAGACACAGGAGAAGAATCAGATCAAGAATCACTTCAAGTTAGAGGTTATCCAATCAATTCTCGCTGAACTCTAGTGTTCTTCCAATATGAAGGACTGCGCTTATAAAATGTTTTTTTATAACCTTAGGTATTTCTGTGTTTGGTTGATATTATGATGCAAGCGTCCATTTAATCTTCTCCCAACCCCTCCCCTTCCTGTCCCATGAATTGCCTGTGGTGACATACTCACTGTTGCAGGTTCACCCCCCGGTACCGGTAACGGCTCAGCCTCGTCTCCGCCCCCAGCCCTCAACGACAACCGGCCAGCTGGTGACAACCTGGACACCATCCTGTTCCAGCTGCGCCAGGTGACCCGTGAGAGGGACGAGCTCCGCAAGCGCCTGGCCCTGGCATCACCCGGCACCACCTTCGACGACTGCAGGTACAGACATCCTCCACCCACCACATGACTGAGGAGACGGAAGAGCAGAGTGGATAGTCTTTATTCTGTAAATCAATGTATTAATCCAACAATTGGTCAAATACAACATCTATATATAAGTAGAGTAGATCATCTTTACTGAATGTCTCTATGCAACAAGTAGTCAAAATGCAAGATTTAGACAGAATACCGTCTAGCTAATCATAAAATTCAAGGAAATCAGCCATTGTTGTGCTGTCCCTAAGCACCTGAACTACATCACACGTGGTCTGCTACAATAGACACTAACATTTTGTTAATTTCTCTCTGTCGGTCATTACTTTCAGGATATTGACCTGTAGGTTTATGATTGGTCATGTTTACAAACATTTTTATGAAGCATTCTCTAGAGGGATGCACAATAGTGAGTTAATCTCTCATAGGCAGACGTGCTCTCAGGGAAAAGGGCTACAATCCAATGATTTTAGTCAACAAACTGCTGACACATCTATGAAGAGTAGTCTGAAAGTTGCAAAGTAGCCCTGCCTCTGACTGAGTGTATTTAAGGTCCTATCAAGTCTTTTGCCCTCCCTGTCATCTGGCTTTACGATCAGTACTGTTGACATAAATTGATAGGCAACCATCCTGTTCAGTTTATGAAAGACCTCGTGAGTTCCGGGTACAAGGTTGTTTAAAACGTAATTCAGAACAGGGAGGGATGCCTAGTGGATTTGAAGTGTAGGAGAGATGGGTATAGTTTGACGTGACTCAGTTATAACATTTTACCATTTTAATTAGAGGTACTTTGAATTTAACCAAATGTACCAAGACAATCAAATTCCAGTCTGCGTGCAAATTAGGAACCCTTCATACAGTTTGCTGAGCTCTGCAGCTCTGGGTTGACTCATGGATGCATTTTCCTTTGAGTCCTCTGCATTTTGATGCAAAGCAACTGCCCTTGTAGACCAGGTCTCAGTTGGTAGTTCTTATATAGTGTAGCATCTTATTGTCTCGTCTCCCCAAAGGCCAAATTCCAAAGCCAGCCATGATTACGAGCGTCTGAAAAACCAGTGTATGGGGGCCATGGCAGATCTCCAGACTCTACAGAACCAACACACCAAGACTCTGAAGAGATGTGAGGAGGCTGTCAAGGAGGCTGACTTCTACCAGTGAGTACCACCATCACATCACTGATTGGGTGGGTGGGTTGGTCGACTGACTGACTGGGTTGTTGAAAGAAAGACGTGTCATGTCTGGGTAGAGGTGGACCTTTAGTGGTCCTAAACGACACTTCCCAGCCTAATGTCAGGAATCCTCTGTTCCTCTACTGTTTCTGAATAGACTGTAATTAGATGGGAATAATGAGAGGTTGTATGGCATCATGGTTTTACTCACTTAGACTGGGGAAGTGCCTGGTGCTGCAATTACACTAATTGAAAGAACATTGATGTGCTAATGGTGTGTTTTTATTGAAATGTAATGGGGATTATCTGATTTAAGGAGTTGTAGATCTGCCAACCCTGTTCAACTTTTTAGAGTACCAGACGCGCGCGGCAAATTGGAGATTCAACTCGTGCTTGTAGCACCGCTCAGAATTGGTGTTTTCGTATTTGCATTTAAATGTCTTTCACTAGCAAATGCGAGTGAACTGCTGGCACTTTAAAACCCACTGAATGTCCAGCTTTTGTTCGCAAACGTTAACTTGAAACAATTAGTGTTTACCTTTCCAGAACACATGTAGTCGATAAGGGATTTGTCCATGTGTTTACCTACAGCGGACAGTCGGCAAACTCAACATCACAACAAACAGGAGGGGCAGACACGTTGAATAATGATGTATTAATCTCCATGTCCGTTGACACACTCTGTACATGTCTGTGTGTTGCAGCTCGAGAATCAGGATGTTAGATTTACTCAGTGGATGTATTTTTTATTCAAATGTGAAAAATAAAATAAATCCAGCCCTATTCATTTCTGCGTACTTTTAACTCGGATCTCATACCTTCGTACATGGACAGAGAATTGCGTAATTGTTACGCATAATGCATCCATGTTGGCAGGTCTATCATTCATAGTCAATTGATAATGGATTGCTATCAAGTTATGTTCTATAGGCCTACCAAATGCTTCAGTCAACTGACAGTATGTGTACCTGTCATGCTTTTAATCACTTACCAGAGTAAAAAAAAATATATATAAATTTATTTAACAAGGCAAGTCAGTTAAGAACAAATTCTTATTTACAATGACGGCCTAGGAACAACTGCACTTTTTTCCATTCCTGGTGTAACTCGGGCAGTTGTTGCCATCCTCTACCTGTCCCGCTGGTGTGATGTTTGGATATACCGATCCTGTGCATGTTTTATTACACGTGGTCTGCCAGTGCAAGCACGATCAGCTGTCCATCCGGTCTCCCTGTGGCACTGTCTTAGGTGTCTCACAGTATGAACATAGCAATTTATTGCTCTGGCCACATCTGCAGTCCTCATGCCAGCATGCCCAAGGCACGTTCATACAGATGAGCATGGACCCTGGGCTTCTTTCTTTCGGGAATTTTCAGTCAGTAGATAGGCCTCTTTAGTGTCCTAAGTTTTCATAACTGTGACCTTAATTGCCTACCATCTGTAAGCTGTTATTGTCTTAACGACCGTTCCACAGGTGCATGTTCATGAATTGTTTATGGTTCATTGCACAAGCATGGGGAAACAGTGTTTAAACCCTTTACAATGAAGTTATTTGGATTTTTACAAATTATCTTTGAAAGACATGGTCCTGAAAAGGGGACGTTTCTTTTTTTGTTGAGTTTACCTCTAGCTTCCTTCATACTGGACACAGAGACATAAAAATGCTATCCATGAGTTCATCTGACTCTGGGGAAGTAGAGACAGGGCTTCATTGCCAAAATCCTGAACTATAATTTTAAGGTGTGTGTGTGTGTGTGTGTGTGTGTGTGTGTGTGTGTGTGTGTGTGTGTGTGTGTGTGTGTGTGGTGAGCAAGAATGAATGAAAAAAGCCAAAGTCAAGTATGGGTGGCAGAAATTGAGCTTCAAGTAGACCTATAGATATTCTACAATTTAAATAATGAAGCATGGTGAAGCAACGTTGCCATAGACCTAATATGTTGACCTTTAGGTTATTGGTTAGGCTACAGGGAAATACATTAGCTTATAGATAGGTTACTGGGCCGCTTCAGTATATCTAATTGCTTTGTACTACGTAGGTCTATCGATTGCACATATGAAAGTGATGTCAATCTTTAGCCTAATAATCAAACTATTATATAATTTTGTTATCTCAGTTTTCATTGCTTGTTTATAACATTGTAAACGTTTTAGTCTATTTATATTCAACTATGGAGTTTTTGGTGGTCACAGAGACATCTTCATTCTTTGTCTAGCTGAGGTCTTCTGTGTGTAAAGTGACAGTGATCTAACGACACACTGAGCTGTTGTAAGAGTGCTCTGAGGCAGGCGTTACCTTACGAGCGATTTCAAGTCCACCGTTAATAAAAAATGGTTTTGGGAAGTGGGCCCAGGACAGGCGTCTGTTTTTATTTATTTTTATCTCACCTTTATTTAACCAGGGAGGCCAGTTGAGAACAAGTTCTCATTTACAACTGCGACCTGGCCAAGATAAAGCAAAGCAGTGCGACAGAAACAACAACAGAGTTACATGGAATAAACAAGCGTACAGTCAATAACACAATAGAAAAAAAGTAAGTTTATATACAGTGTGTGCAAATGGCATGAGGAGGTATGGCAATAAATAGGCCATAGGAGAGAATCATTACAAATGTAGCAGATTAACACTGGAGTGAAAGATGAGCAGATGATGGTGTGTAAGTCGCTCTGGATAAGAGCGTCTGCTAAATGACTTAAATGTAATGTAATGTAGTGATACTGGTGTGCAAAAGAGCAGCAAAGTAAATAAAAACTATTTGGGGATGAGATAGTAAGATTGGGTGGGCTATTTACAGATGGACTATGTACAGCTGCAGCGATCGGTTAGCTGCTCAGATAGCTGATTTTTAAAGTTAGTGAGGGAAATGTAAGTCTCCAGCTTCAGCGATTTTTGCAATTCGTTCCAGTCACTGGCAGCAGAGAACTGGAAGGAAAGGTGGCCAAAGGAGTTGTTGGCTTTGGGGATGACCAGTGAGATATACCTGCTGGAGCACGTGCTACGGGTGGGTGTTGTTATCGTAACCAGTGAGCTGAGATAAGGCAGCGCTTTACCTAGCATAGAATTATAGATGACCTGGAGCGGTCTGCTGACGAATATGTAGCGGGGGCCAGCCAATGAGAGCATACAGGTCGCAGTGGTGGGTGGTATAAGGTGCTTTAGTAACAAAGCGGCTGGCACTGTGATAGACTGCATCCAATTTGCTGAGTAGACTATTGGAAGCTATTTTGTAGATGACATCGCCGAAGTCGAGGATCGGTAGGATAGTCAGTTTTACTAGGGTATGTTTGGCAGCGTGAGTGAAGGATGCTTTGTTGCGACATAGAAAGCCGATTCTAGATTTGATTTTTGGATTGGAGATGTTTGATATGAGTCGGGAAGGAGAGTTTACAGTCGAGCCAGACACCTAGGTATTTGTAGTTGTCCACGTATTCTAGGTCAGAACCGTCCAGTGATGCTAGTCGGGTGGGTGAGTGCAGGCAGCTGAAAAGCATGCATTTGGTTTTACTAGCGTTTAACAGCAGTTGGAGGCCACGGAAGGAGTGTTGTATGGCATTGAAGCTCGTTTGGAGGTTAGATAGCACAGTGTCCAATGACGGGCCGAAAGTATATAGAATGGTGTCGTCTGCGTAGAGGTGGATCAGGGAATCACCCGCAGCAAGAGCAACATCATTGATATATACAGAGAAAAGAGTCGGCCCGAGAATTGAACCCTGTTGCACCCCCATAGAGACTGCCAGAGGACCGGACAGCATGCCCTCCGATTTGACACACTGAACTCTGTCTGCAAAGTAATTGGTGAACCAGGCAAGGCAGTCATCCGAAAAACCGAGGCTACTGAGTCTGCCGATAAGAATATGGTGATTGACAGAGTCGAAGGCCTTGGCAAGGTCGATGAAGACGGCTGCACAGTACTGTCTTTTATCGATGGCGGTTATGATATCGTTTAGTACCTTGAGTGTGGCTGAGGTGCACCCGTGACCGGCTCGGAAACCAGATTGCACAGCGGAGAAGGTACGGTGGGATTCGAGATGGTCAGTGACCTGTTTGTTTAGTTAACACAGTGATCAAAGAAGGGCCAGATGTATTCAGAATGGTGTCGTCTGCGTAGAGGTGGATCAGGGAATTACCCGCAGCAAGAGCGACATCGTTGATATATACAGAGAAAACAGTCGGCCCGATAATTGAACCCTGTGGTACCCCCATAGAGATTGCCAGAGGTCCGGACAACAGGCCCTCCGATTTTACACACTTAACTCTATCTGCGAAGTAGTTGGTGAGGCAGTCATTTGAGAAACTATGGATGTTGAGTCTTGGTATAGACCTGGAAAGTATGACAGAACGTTGCAAGCTATCTCTGCAGTAGATTGCAACTCCGCCCCCTTTGGCAGTTCTATCTTGAAGGAAAATGTTGTAGTTGGGTATGGAAATCTCAGAATTTTTGGTGGCCTTCCTAAGCCAGGATTCAGACATGGCAAGGGCATCGGGGTTGGCGTAGTGTGCTAAAGCAGTGAGAAAAACAAACTGGAGGAGGCTTCTGATGTTAACATGCATGAAACCAATGCTTTTTTGATTACAGAAGTCGACAAATGAGAGTGCCTAGGGACACACATGGCCTAGGTTAGCCTGCACATCACCTGAGGAACAGAGCAGGATGATGGTACGGCTAAAGGCTTGCAAAACTGGTCGTCTGGTGCGTTGTGGACAGAGAATAAAAGAAGCAGATTTCGGGGTGTGGTAGAATAGATTCAGGGCATAATGTGCAGATGGGTATGTGGGGTGCGGGTACAGTGGAGGTAAGCCCAGGCACTGAGTGATAAGAGAGGTTGCATCTCTGGACATGCTGGTTATACTGGGTGAGAAAACTGCATGTGTGGGAGGTGGGACAAAGGAGGTATCTATGGCATGTTGAGTGGGACTAGGGGCTCCGCAGTAAACTAAAACAATGATAATTATCCTAAACAACAGTATACAAGGCATATTGACATTTGAGAGAGACATAAAGCAATCACAGGTGTTGATTGGGAGAGCTAGCTAAGTCAACAACAACAACAGGTAAAATGGCGATGAATGGACAGAGAGGGTTGGTTAACTACACACAGGGCCTGTGTTCGGGGCTAGGGCTGACAGATAAACAAAGGTTAACAAAGTGGAGTACCGTGATAAATGAACAGTCCAGCAGGTATCAGCTATGTAGCAGTATTGGCACAATAATGGGCTGAGCTTTGATTGGTTCTCTTCAATGTTTTTTTTATTTCCTGGGGGATTGAGACTTCACATTGTTTAGATTTGAAAATCCAACAGTGTTATGGGAAGGGGGCGGCGCTCGGGAGCTCTGTGTGTGGTTGTCCATGAGGGATTTTTGTGAGACACTGAGGAGAACCAAACTTTAAAACAGTAGAGCTGCCTTTTATTATCGACTCCATCGTGCCTACAACACCAAGCAGCCTGGCCAAACTCTGTAGTCAGGAGGACAGTTTGGTGTTAGTCTGACTACCATGTGATCATGGAGAGTCTTTATTCTATTCGGACCGTGTTAAGGAATGTGCCATCAGTGTCTTCCCCTCCCCCAGTTTTGACCTCTCCCTCTCGGTCTCCAGTATGCTCCACAGCCGTGTGTTAGGAGACCAGTCTCAGCTGAAGGAGGAGCTGGAGGTGTTGAGGAGAGACCACGCTCAGCTGGTCAGGGAACACAACCACCTGAAGCAGAGCTGTGAGGAGCTCCGCAGGATGCACAGTGATGGCCAGAAGGAGGTGGCTGACATGAGGCTGCAGCAGCAAGAGGTACTATACACATCCACACACAACCACACAAGGTTGCTGTGACCTATACTTGGCTGCCGGGCTTTCACACATCCACACATCCCGGGAGTAGACTACTGCGGTGGACAGGAGACGCACTGCTTGGAGATGCATACGGAGCGCTTCTGTAAAGGGCAGTGTTTGAGGACAATGTCAATGGCTCATGTAAATGGTGTGTAGACACATACCCCCTGGTACCTAGTCATCGTTCAGAGTTCTGTAAGGTCAGGGGAGGTGTTTGAACTAAGCAGCATATAGGTCTCCATCTCCTGTAAGGCTACAGACATACCTATACATGCTGTGATGTAGTCTGGATCAATACTGCCCTGGGGTCTCACCTGCTCCCACACTAATTACCACAGAGTTCAGCAAGCCTGGAGGTTATTGCATTTTAATTATGAAGAGGTCATTTTACAGGCCGGCAAAATGAAACCTAGTTAGTTACACCATACTATCTAAGGCTGCGTTTACACAGGCAGTCCAATTTTGATATTTTGCCTAATTATTATTATTAGATCCTTTGCCAATAATCGGGCAAAATATCAGAATTGAGCTGCCTGTATAAACACAGCCTAATGGTCTTGAATAATTCATTCTGCATCTCCTCACTGTAACCCTCTGCTGATGAACTGGTGTAAAAATGAATCCATGCTCATTGTGGCTTGTTAATGTTTCCTTGTGGCTTGGTGCTTTAGAACAATAACATTGCCACACACTATCAATCTGAAGGAATGCATCTAAAATAAATGTAATGTCTCAACTGTATATTGTAAACCTGTTAAATTCATAGTTTCACACAGAGACGGGAACTGAACATGAAATGTAGGTATAGTTCTAAAATCATCAGCTGGATGACCGTGTCTTTCCTCCAGGTGATGAGAGAGAACGGTTCCTCAGAGGTTCTCAACAAACTGTACGACACAGCCATGGACAAGCTGGAGGGGGTGAGGAAGGAATACGATTCGCTGAGCAAACGCTACGGTGAGAAAGTTGCCAATCACAACACGGACCTGAGCAGGCTGGAGCAGGCGGAGGAAGAGAACCGACGACTACAGAAACAGATGGACACGTTGCTGAAACAACGAGACAAGGCCATACACTACCAACAACATTGCTCTACGTCCATGAGGAGGTAAACACACACTGCACAATCCACGAGAATAGTTTATACACTACAAACACCTATACAGCACTACACACCTCTCCTTCTCTCCCCAGGTTTGACTCTGTACAACAGGAGCTGGACAAGTCTTCAGCCCAGAACAAGGTGCTGCAGCGGGAGGTGGAGCGGCTGCAGTCGGAGGTGATGCGCTGTAAGAACTTCCAGCTGAAGGCAGTAAAGGACTGTGAGAAGTTCAAGGAGGAGAGAGACTCTGTGTTCAACGAGTACAGGCTCATCATGAGTGAGAGGGACCAGGTCAGAGAGAAATACATTTTACTTTAAAGCCCAGTTTCTTCCTAGTCCTGGACTAAGAAATTACTTTCAATGTATAATCACCATTGAGTATGCTTCTTTTGTCCAGGAATAAAATTCGAATACTAAAATATGAAGTGGTTTATTAAATTCTGTGGTACAGGTGATCAAGGAGCTGGAAAAGCTGCAGATGGCGCTGGAGGCTGCAGAGGCCCGCCTCAAAAACACCTCTTCTGAAAGGATGGTGGCCAGCGAGGAGACGGAGGCTCTCAGACAGGTTCAGATCAATTTAGAATGGAATCAATCAGTACACCAAACAAATCAAACACCTCTTCTGTGAGGTTTAATCTATTATTTAATCCATATATCGATCAGTTTATTACTAGACAGTCAAAACAACTCATCCGAGAGG
The DNA here is from genome assembly GCF_034236695.1 of Oncorhynchus nerka. Classification (NCBI taxonomy): domain Eukaryota; kingdom Metazoa; phylum Chordata; class Actinopteri; order Salmoniformes; family Salmonidae; genus Oncorhynchus; species Oncorhynchus nerka. Next base: position 17,639,770 of record NC_088405.1, read on the forward strand.
AGGGTAATTGCGTCTCTGACAGGTAATCATCATCATTAGGTTAATCAATGAATATACAGTACCAGTCAAAGGTTTGGACACATCTACTCATTCAATGTTTTTTCTTTATTTGCACAATTTTCTACATTGTCGAATAATAGTGAAGACAACAAAACTATGAAATAACACAGAATCATATAGTAACCCAAAAAGTGTTAAACAAATCGAAATACATTTTAGAATTTAGATTCTTCAAAGTAGCCACCCTTTGCCTTGATGATAGCTTTGCACACTCTTGGCATTCTCTCAACCAGCTTCATGAGGAATGCTTTTCCTACAGTTGTGAAGGAGTTCCCACGTATGCTGAGCACTTGTTGGCTGCTTTTCCTTCCCTCTGCGGTCCAACTCATCCCAAACCATCTTAATTGGGTTGAGGTTGGGTGATTGTGGAGGCCAGATCATCTGATGCAGCACTCCATCACTCTCCTTGGTCAAATAGCCCTTACACAGCCTGGAGGTGTGTTGGGTCATTGTCCTGTTGAAAAACAAATGATAGTCCCACTAAGCCCAAACCAGATGGGATGGCGTATCACTGCAGAATGCTGTGGTAGTCATACTGGTTAAGTGTGCCTTGAATTCTAAATAAATCACAGACCGTGTCAGCAGCAAAGCACCATCACACCACCTTCTTCATCATTCACGGTGGGAACCACACATGCGGAGATCATCCGTTCACCTACTCTGCTTCTCACAAAGACATGGCAGTTCGAACCAAAAATCTCAAATTTGGACTTACAGACCAAAGGACAGATTTCCACCGGTCTAATGTCCATTGCTCGTGTTTCTTGGCCCAAGCAAGTCTCTTCTTCGTAGTGGTTTCTTTGCAGCAATTCGACCATGAAGGCCTGATTCACACAATCTCCTCTGAACAGTTGATGTTGAGATGTGTCTGTTATTTGAGCTGTAATTCCTGAGGCTGGTAACGCGAATGAACTTATCCTCTACAGCAGAGGTAACTCTGGGTTTTCCATTCCTGTGGTGCTCCTCATAGCGCTTGATGGTTTTTGCGACTACACTTTCAAAGTTCTTGAAATTTTCCAGATTGACTGACCTTCATGTCTTAAAGTAATGATAGACTAGTTTATCTTATTTGTGCTGTTATTTTCATAATATGGACTTAGCCCTGTTTGGTAAAATACCATGTTCTGTATACCAACCCTACCTTGTCACAACAACTGATTGGCTCAAACGCATTAAGGAAAGAAATTCCACATTCACTTTAACAGGCACACCTGTTAATTGAAATGCATTCCAGGTGACTACCTCATGAAGCTGGTTGAGAGAATGGGAAGAGTGTGGAAAGCTGTCAAGGCAAAAGGTGGTGCTAGAAGTTGTTATTCTTCAATAACAGACCCAAAGCAAATCAGATGGAGGAAAAGAGGTTTATACTTATTCAAACAGGAGAAATCATGCGTGGAGGTAGATGTGTACATGCTCCCCTGGCCTCAGTGATTCTCCACAAAACAAAGGGACAGGATCTACTTTGTAGTTCAGCCCTAAACTGGGCCAATGGTCAAATAACGAGTATCCCTTTTCAGGTTGTACCAATAAGAACGTGCCCCACGTAACTACAGAAAAAACACTTTCCATTGATTCTAGTCCTCTCGTCCTCTGCATTGTGCATTTATCTTCAACATATTTTTACTCCCCCTAGACCAGGGGTCCCCAAACTTTTTCCTGTGAGGGCCACATAACTTTTCCCTTCTCTGATGGGGGGCCGGTGTCAGTTTGTAACAGAAAAAGTGTGACGATCGTAGGGGAGCTTAAAAAATGTATTGTTTTCCAGAAAGCCCCACATAACCAAATAACCCTTTCCAGGTTCTTTACAGAAAAAAAGTCAGGAAACAAATAATAACACTATTAATGAAATAAATAATAACTAAATAACCCTCTCTGAGTTCTTCACAGAAAAAACAGGAAATAAATAATAACTAAATAACTCTCTCTGGGTTCTTCATAGAAAAAAAAGCCATGGAACATTAACTTTCTGTCGTGCCATGCACAATCTTAACAGATAAAAGTTCAGCTCAGTTGTCAGAGCAGAATCTCTCTGACACATATGAGCAGTCTCTTAAAGTTCTTGTGTTCCTTCCTTATAATCCTTTTGTAGGTTCCAGTAGGCTTGTAGACACCGCTGTTTGCAGCTCTCTCTCATCAACTTCCCTGTGAAAACCACAAAAGAAGCAGGTTGAGAAACTGAACTAAGTGATACAGCACCTACACAGCACAATACATTTCACTACCAGTATGGTTGTAAAGATGGATTTTATCCCAGTAGATTTTATTATGATTATATTTGTTTATGCTCAGAATGACTCATTCAAGTCAGAAAAGTGAGCTTACCTATGTATGTTCATCAGTGTGAACTGTGGGCCTGCATCTGGCTGGTGAGAAGTTGAATATCAGGTTCCATTCTAGTTACAGCCAGTCTCAAGCACTGATGCAAATGTTCATCTGTCAATCTTGATCTCATCGGGGTTTTCAGCAGTTTCATGCGAGAAAAGGTTTTCTCGCAGATATACGTGCTGACAAAAACTGTGGACATTTTCATTGCGTGTTTTTTGATGTTTGGATATGTGTCGTTTGGGAGGGCGGCATAGAAGTCAATGAGACTGTTGGGCTTGAATGCGTCTTTCAGAACATCACAGTTCTGTAACTCAGCCAACTCAAACTGATATGAAGGCTGGGCTTCATCAATGTCGGCAACAAAGGGGTTCTGAAAAAGACTGATTTCTTTTGCATGAACATGTAGTTCACTGAATCGCACACCGAACTCCGCCTTCAGCATTTCCAGTGCTTCCACGCACTTTTCAGCTGGGTTCTCTGTCGACAGGTTTTGGGTAGCAGGAAGATGGACGAAGTTGCGCTTTTTCACTTGTTCCAAAAGCAGCGCTAATTTCACCTCAAATGCTTTTATGTGTGAATACATGTCGCAAATGAGTTTCCCCTCGCCTTGTAGCTGCAAGTTAAGGCTGTTAATTATTTCTGTCACGTCTGTTAAAAATGCGAGGTGCCATTTCCATTCTGGGTCGATCAGCTCTGGGACCGTTTTGTCTTTTAAATGAAGAAATGCGTTAATTTCGGGTAGCAGCTCGTAAAAACGCCTCAAAACTCTGCCCCGGCTCAGCCATCGGACCTCTGTGTAGTACAGCACATCTCCGTGCGTAGACTCCAGTTCAAACAGGAATTCTTGGAACTGCCTGTGTTTAAGTCCCTTTGCTCTGATGAAGTTTATGCACGACACCACAACCTTCATTACAGAATCCCACTTCAACACTTTGCAGCACAGTGCTTGCTGGTGAATTAGGCAGTGGACTCGTAGCGGGGCGGTGAGACCCCTTTTTTCCAACTCCCGGTTCATGCGTCCTATTAGACCGCGAGTTTCGCCCACCATGCTAGGAGCCCCGTCAGTCGTGATGCTAGCTAGCTTTGACCAACTTTGAATCAACTACAGACCAGTATCCCTTCTTTCTTTTCTCTCCAAAACTCTTGAACGTGCCGTCCTTGGCCAGCTCTCCCGCTATCTCTCTCAGAATGACCTTCTTGATCCAAATCAGTCAGGTTTCAAGACTAGTCATTCAACTGAGACTGCTCTTCTCTGTATCACGGAGGCCCTCCGCACTGCTAAAGCTAACTCTCTCTCCTCTGCTCTCATCCTTCTAGACCTATCGGCTGCCTTCGATACTGTGAACCATCAGATCCTCCTCTCTACCCTCTCCGAGTTGGGCATCTCCGGCGCGGCCCACGCTTGGATTGCGTCCTACCTGACAGGTCGCTCCTACCAGGTGGCGTGGCGAGAATCTGTCTCCTCACCACGCGCTCTCACCACTGGCGTCCCCCAGGGCTCTGTTCTAGGCCCTCTCCTATTCTCGCTATACACCAAGTCACTTGGCTCTGTCATAACCTCACATGGTCTCTCCTATCATTGCTATGCAGACGACACACAATTAATCTTCTCCTTTCCCCTTCTGATGACCAGGTGGCGAATCGCATCTCTGCATGTCTGGCAGACATATCAGTGTGGATGACGGATCACCACCTCAAGCTGAACCTCGGCAAGACGGAGCTGCTCTTCCTCCCGGGAAGGACTGCCCGTTCCATGATCTCGCCATCACGGTTGACAACTCCATTGTGTCCTCCTCCCAGAGCGCTAAGAACCTTGGCGTGATCCTGGACAACACCCTGTCGTTCTCAACTAACATCAAGGCGGTGGCCCGTTCTTGTAGGTTCATGCTCTACAACATCCGCAGAGTACGACCCTGCCTCACACAGGAAGCAGCGCAGGTCCTAATCAAGGCACTTGTCATCTCCCGTCTGGATTACTGCAACTCGCTGTTGGCTGGGCTCCCTGCCTGTGCCATTAAACCCCTACAACTCATCCAGAACGCCGCAGCCCGTCTGGTGTTCAACCTTCCCAAGTTCTCTCACGTCACCCCGCTCCTCCGCTCTCTCCACTGGCTTCCAGTTGAAGCTCGCATCCGCTACAAGACCATGGTGCTTGCCTACGGAGCTGTGAGGGGAACGGCACCTCAGTACCTCCAGGCTCTGATCAGGCCCTACACCCAAACAAGGGCACTGCGTTCATCCACCTCTGGCCTGCTCGCCTCCCTACCACTGAGGAAGTACAGTTCCCGCGCAGCCCAGTCAAAACTGTTCGCTGCTCTGGCCCCCCAATGGTGGAACAAACTCCCTCACGACGCCAGGACAGCGGAGTCAATCACCACCTTCCGGAGACACCTGAAACCCCACCTCTTTCAGGAATACCTAGGATAGGATAAAGTAATCCTTCTCACCCCCCTTAAAAGATTTAGATGCACTATTGTAAAGTGGCTGTTCCACTGGATGTCATAAGGTGAACGCACCAATTTGTAAGTCGCTCTGGATAAGAGCGTCTGCTAAATGACTTAAATGTAAATGTAAATGACCAGTCCAGGTCCAACTTCTCCATGGTTTGGCACACTTTGTCAAAAATATCCTCTCCCGTTGTAGTCCCTTTGAGACTTTGGAGGGCTGTCAGCTCCTCGCATATCTCAAAGTTTGCGCTAACTCCACGAATAAAAATGAGCAGTTGCGCTGTGTCTTGCACGTCCGTGCTCTCATCCAGTGCTAATGAAAAAAAGTCAAATTCTTTCGTCTTCTGCTGCAGCTGGGCATATACATTACTCCCGATTTCTTCAACGCGTCTGGTGATTGTACTCGCCGACAGACTTACGGCATTAAATGCATCTTTCTTCTCGGGACACACCTCCTCCGCGACAGCATCCATACATTTCTTAACAAACTCTCCGTCAGTGAAAGGCTTACCGCTTCTTGCTATCAGTTTAGCAACCCGAAAGCTGGCCCGAACGGATGCCTGGTTCAGCTGAGCTTGGCGTACAAATGTATTCTGCTGAGATAGTAGTCCACTTTTTAGCTTTGAGAGTTTGTCTGCTCGTATTTGGCCTTGCAAGCTATCGTACTTGTCTTTGTGACGGGATTCATAGTGTCGGCGAAGATTGTATTCTTTGAATACCGCCACCGTCTCTTGACAGATGAGACAAACAGCCTTTTCTTTGCATTGAACAAAAAAAAATTGTTTGTCCACTGCAGGTTAAATACCCTGCATTCTGAATCAATTTTTCTCTTACCTAACCTTTTCGCCATTATTCCGTTCTCTCTTTGACAGGGCCGGGCCTAGGATTTTTTTTCTGGAGGCCAAATAGGAAAAAAATTCAATAGCGTCTCTGGTATTGTTCAGAGGGCCAGGCCAAATGTGCTGACGGGCCGTATCCGGCCCGCGGGCCGTAGTTTGGTGACCACTGCCCTAGACCATAAAAAAAAGTCTTTAGAAAACAAAACACATTAACAAATAGACCGTATCAAAAACATTAGCAGTAACAAAATAATTCACATTACACCTTGCATTTCTATAAAACACAAAGGGCATATTGTACTTGCTGTTACAATAAAAGTTATTTTCTATAAGTATTAACATGTGTAATGATGTCCCTTACGATTCCTACCACATCCGGTACTAGGAGGAAACATAAAATAAAGAATTGCCAATAGAACAATTTAATATTATTGTCTTGTAGACAAGGTAATTATTCACCAAGTCCTTTAAAAGTGACCTGCTCTTCCACACTGATATTAGAACTTATGTTCTGGCAGTCTGCACGTAGTGAGGAATTCTTCTTCTGTTCCACTGGTTGATAAGGTCTTCTCTAATGAGCACAGGTGATCTTGTATCATTTCAAGTACAGTCCTGGATCAAGGGATATTGCTTCAGACTGTAGATTCTCATAACCTGTAACAAAGGAAACAAATGTGAAAGTAACATGTCCTGGTTTCATATACATTTCCCTAAGTAAGCATGTCCTGATTTTCAGGAAGAAGTTGGACATTTCACCTAGATATCCCTAATATGATGACTGTGGTATACAGCATAGAAGCTTATCAGGTTCTGATCATCTTACTAGGCTTCTTCAACAGAGATTGGCCCCCGATTGCCAATCAATCAGTTCTTTATTCTCCAGGCTCCGCTTTGTCATCAAAATGGACAACATGTATCCATTTTCCTTGGACTTTAACTGAAGACCTCATTATGAGCAAAACTTGATAAAGACCTTCCCATTTTGGCCCTGATGTCTTATCTTTTTACCATCAACCACTGTCCTGGCATGACATCATGTCCCCCCTCGGGAGTTATTCCCCACTCCTCTTTTACTTGTCTTTCTATGATTTCTCAAATCAAAATTTGTTGTGCAGTTCCTTTCTTAGTAGGGAAGGCTTCAACCCATCGTGAAAAACGATCAACAATGACCAGCACATCTTTGTGTCCTATACAGTTGGGCAGCGTGATGTAATCAAGCCAGATGTCTGAAGGGTCTTGGTGGGGCAGGCGCTCGTCGTGTCTGTACTTTCACTCGTCCTTTGGTGTTTTCCATACAAATGTTGCAATTCGTCACAACAGCCTCAGCCTCTTTCCGCACACCAGGATTCCACCATTTGCCCACTAAACGATAAACTCTTGTCCACACCAAAGTGTCCCAAAGAGTGGATCTGTGTCACCAAGTAGGGTCAGGTTGTGTTTCCACACACCTTGATTGAGTTTGCATCCTGCAGCCATCCATTCCCAACCTTCATATTTTGGTGCACTGCTTTGCAATGTATCTCCTAATCAGTTTAGGTGAGAGGTGTTCTTTTGGCAGCCGCCTTGGCAGCTCTGTCAGCCAAATCATTACCATTCCTCTTGTCTGTAAAGATTTTTCCCATGTGCTTTCATTTTCAAAATTGCAACTTTTCCAGGTAACTGGAAAGTATTCAGTATAGGTGAGAATGTCCATTCTTCACAGGAGCTCCCAGTGATATGACTCCCTTTTCCATATTTTTTCAAAATCATACCTTGAGTCTGTAGATATTAGCAGTTTTTCCTTCAGCCTGTTTACGTGCTTCTGTCAAAGCCACCAATTCCGCCACCTGTGCTGATGTTCCTGCAGATAACATGCCTGTCACTATCACATTGTCCGTTGTAGTAACTGCCCAGCCTGCCTTCCTCACACCCCCCTCCAATGTTTTAAACATATGTGTATAAGAAACAGCTGACTCTTAATAAACCCATCAAGCAGCTGATCCAAAACCAACTCACAACAGTCGTGTTCAAGTAATGTGGTATCTGGAGGAAGCATCAGAGTAGCTGGATAACATGGTGTGCCACATTGTATGATGTTAGGAGCGGCCATAGCTTCCTTTGTTTTGTGCAAGGTGGGGCAACACCTGTCAAGCACTCTGGTTCCATATCCAACGTTCCACACTTTTTTATTTATTTTTTCACCTTTATTTAACCAGGTAGGCTAGTTGAGAACAAGTTCTCATTTGCAACTGCGACCTGGCCAAGATAAAGCATAGCAGTGTGAACAGACAACACAGAGTTACACATGGAGTAAACAATTAACAAGTCAATAACACAGTAGAAAAATAAAAAAAGGGGGAGTCTATATACATTGTGTGCAAAAAGGCATGAGGTAGGCGAATAATTACAATTTTGCAGATTAACACGAGTGATAAATGATCAGATGGTCATGTACAGGTAGAGATATTGGTGTGCAAAAGAGCAGAAAAGTAAATAAATAAAAACAGTATGGAGATGAAAATGGGTGGGCTATTTACCAATAGACTATGTACAGCTGCAGCGATCGGTTACCTGCTCAGATAGCAGATGTTTGAAGTTGGTGAGGAAGATAAGTCTCCAACTTCAGCGATTTTTGCAATTCGTTCCAGTTATTTTTTTTTCATAGTCCAAATATGATGGTTCTGAACTGTAGAACCCTGCAGTTGTCTAATTTGCCATGTCACCTTTCCTTCAGAAATGTTTAATGTAGTCAAGTTTCATAATTATATCAAGGCCTAAAATAGGTTATTCAAATGAGCCTATCCACACTCCTGCATCAATCCCAGTCGGAGTCGCTATCACTGAAAGAAAACAAAACAAATATTTGTATTGTATGAGCCTTTTATCATCACATAAAATAAACAGATATGTATTGATTGTATAGAGCAGAGGGAACAGTCACTAAGGTGTTCCATTGAACTCCGGCCATTGTTGTGGGTGTGTACACAAACTAAACATTTCATTGCAAAAAAAATTATATATTTTTATATTTCATAAAACGGCATTAGCACTTACCCGTCCTTGCAGAAACAGCTCCTCAGTTCGTTTGAATCATAACACTCCCAGATTCCTCAAACAAAAAATCTGTCTCACTTTCACTTTAGAGTTTGACTTCGCTTTACATGATTTATTCGCCATGAAATCGTTGAAACTACAACTTTACGAAAAAACAGCTGCGTGTAAAAAGCCTTACAGCAACTCCTCTGATCGTCAAGGCGAGAATGGAGTTCCCTGCGCATGCGATTAAAACCAAGGAATTGTGGTCCAACCCCAAACCATTACATACTGGCGTTTACCTCAGCTCATTGGCTATCTACCCAGCTAGATTTCAAGAAGATCAGTGGTCATTGGGCAGAAATATAGTCAATCAATGAAGTAATTTATCGTGGTCTTCAAATCAGCTCACTTCGGTCAATACTACCCACAAAAAAAGTTATTTGGCTGTGTTGCAAACATCCAGAGGAATGCACTGAAACCCACCAAGACTAGATAAACTATCGTTTGGCTGTGTTGCAAACATCCAGAGGAATGCACTGAAACCCACCAAGACTAGATAAACGATCGTTTGGCTGTGTTGCAAACATCCAGAGGAATGCACTGAAACCCACCAAGACTAGATAAACTATCGTTTGGCTGTGTTGCAAACATCCAGAGGAATGCACTGAAACCCACCATGACTAGATAAACTATCGTTTGGCTGTGTTGCAAACATCCAAAGGAATGCACTGAAACCCACCATGACTAGATAAACGATTGTTTACAGGGGGGAATCACGCCGAATGCTCCGTAAAAAATTGATAGACGGAAGTCACGGCACAAACAGTTTACAAAATGTTTTGATTTGGGCTATAAAAATGGATTTTATCAAAGAAAACGGCCCTTCATTTGATCAATGGGACACTCAGGAAGAGAAATAAGAGCAAGATATCAATGTAAGTCATAATTTTACCTTCAGATGTGAATGTGTAAAAACTGTCATGCCGGGAAATGTTTCTGTTCTTGATTGCTCTTCTCAAACAAAAGCATGGGATTTGTTCTCTGTAAAAGCTATTTTAAATTGGAAAACGTTGTTTGAATACCAAGATTCTAATCTTTTGAAGGGTGTAAGACACTTGCATTTTCAAGAATGTTTAATGTTACGAAGTTGTATTTTTAGCTGTCACTCTGAAATTTCCCCTGATGTTGGTCCCTGTACAGGGATTGCAACCATAACAGGTTCCTTCTTATGGCTGAGATCCTGTTACCGGGAGCGATATAACCAGTGATAACAGGGCGCCATATTCAAAAGAACATCTCATAATTAAAATTCCTCAAACATACTTGTATCTTATATCGTTTAACCTGTTAGTACTCTAGGGGCAGTATTTCATTTTTGGATAAAAAGACGTGCCCGTTTTAAGCGCAATATTTTGTCACGAAAAGATGCTTGAATATGCTTGGAATTGATAGTTTTGGAAAGAGAGTCTTACGTTTCCAGAACTGCAAAGATTTTCACTGAGTCCCTTAGAACAAATGCTTCGGGCAAAACCAAGATGTATGACCGACCAGGAAATGAACAGGATTTTTGAGGCTACGTTTTCCATGATCGCCTTATATGGCTGTGAATGCGACAGGAATCAACGGACACTTTATCTTGTTTCCCCAAGGTCTCTGCAGCATTGTGACGTATTTGTAGGCATATCATTGGAAGATTGACCATAAGAGACTACAATTGCCAAGTGTCCCGCTTGGTGTCTGCGTGGCATTTGGTGCGCAAAAGTCTGCTCCCAGTATTTTTCCATCCGAATCACAGAAGAATGCAGGCTTCCAGCAACGGCATTTCAATGAAGAGATATATGACAAAACACCTTCAGGATTGATTCAAACAACGTTTTCCATGTTTCAGTCGATATTATGGAGTTAATTCGGAAAAAAGTTCGACGTGTAGGTGACTGAATTTTCGGTTAGTTTCGGTAGCCAAATGCATAGTAACAAAAGGGAACGATGTGTCCTACAAGAATCTTTCAGGAAAAACTGGACATCTGCTATGTAACTGAGAGTCTCCTCATTGAAACATCTGAAGTTCTTCAAAGGTAAATTATTTTATTTGATTCCTTGGCTGGTTTTTGTGAATATGTTGCGTGCTAAATGCTAACGCTAAATGCTAAGCTAGCTATCACCACTCTTACACAAATTATTGATTTTCTCTGGTTCTAAAGCATATTTTGAAAATCTGAGACGACAGGATTGTTAAGAAAAGGATAAGCTTGAGAGCAGGCATATTTATTTCATTTCATTTGCGATTTTTAGAAATCGCTAACGTTGCGTTATGGTAATGAGCTTGAGGCTGTAGTAACGATACCGCATGCGGGATGGGGCGGACTATGAGGTTAAGGTAGTCTTGTTAATCCCACCACAGTGTCCGATTTCAAATATGATTTACGGGGAAAGCACCCCAAATGTTAGGTTAACAACTCAATAAAATACACAGCCAATTTTACCAGCCAAAGAGAGAGAGAGAGAGAGAGAGAGAAAGCACAGAGATAAAATGAATCCACTAACCTTTCATAATCTTCAGATGACACTCATAGGCTTCATGTTACACAATACATGCATGTTTTGTTTGATAAAGTTTATATCAAATCTGAGTTTACATTGGCGTATTAGATTCACTAGTTCCAAAAACATCCAGTGATTTTGCATAGCCACATCATTCAACAGAAACTGTAGATGATAATACAAGTTATACACATGGAATTATAGATATACCTCTCCTTAATGCAACCGCTGTGTCAGATTTTTTTTTTTACTTTACGGAAAAATAATAAATATTCCCTTACCTTTTATGATCCAAGACCCTTCAGACATCTACATCAGAAAGCACTCCAGGAATCCCAGGTCCACAATAAATGTGTTTTATTTGAAAATGTCCGTTATTTATGTCCAAATACCATCTTTTGTTAGCGCGTTTGGTATATATATCCAAACGATAATTCTGGTCAGTGTTACGGACAAAAACTTCAAAAAGTGATATTACCGGTCGAAGAAACATTTGAAACTAAGTACAGAATCAATCATTAGGATGTTAACATAGCTTCAATAAAGTTCCAACCGGAGTACTCCTTGTCTTCGTGAGCAATGGAACGCAAGTGACTACCACGAGGAATAAACATGGTCAGAAAATGGCTGACTGCCAGACACCTGACTGATTCTGCTATCATTCACTCCCACAACATCATAGAAGTCTCATTATAATTTCTATTGATGGTTGACATCTAGTGGAACCCCTAGGCAGTGCAACATTCATATCAAGGGGATTTCATTGGGGACTCAATACATACAAGCTCAGATTTCTGACTTCTGTCGTGGAAATTTCCTGTATTTACCAATTCACCACAGTATTATACAAAAATAAACATTCTGATGAGAAGTAACTTTGGCAGGATTTTGCCTGCCAATATGAGTTCTGTTATACTCAGACATCATTCAAACAGTTTTAGAAACTTCAGAGTTTTCTATCCAATACTAATAATAATATGCATATATTTGAGACTGAGGAGCAGGCCGTTAACTTTAGGCACCTTATTCATCCAAGCTACTCAATACTGCCCCCCAGCCATAAAAAGGTAACTTCTTGATGCACCCATCCCATTAGCGGGATCATTTACGTCAACATTGGCTGGATTGCAGCGCGCCAAACTAAAATTAAATTACAAAAAATATTTTCATGAAATCACATGAAATTTCGGCGAAAGCTATCCAAGCGTTTGTAAGAACATCTCTCTCAGTAGACGAAATATTAAACAGCTAGACGCCAAGTAGATCTGTCACGAAAGTCAGAAAAGTCAGAACAGCAATAAATTAAATCGCTTACCTTTGTGATGATCTTCAGATGTTTGCACTCACGAAACTCCCAGTTACACAATGTTCCTTTTGTTCCATAAAGATAATTTTTATATCCAAAATACCTCCATTTGGTTGGCGCGTTATGTTCAGAAATGCACAGGCGGTCACGACATCGCAGACAAACGTTTTCAGGTTGTCTTTTCAATATATAATTGATAATATATCAACCGGGACTTTAGCTCCCGTCAATAGGAGAGAGAGAGACAATGGCTGCTCCAAACTGTTGTGCAAGCAAAATTCTGGGGACACCCAGCTATACACTGATGCGATGTGATCTTTCTCGCTCATTTTTCAAAATAAAAGCCTGAAACTGTCTAAAGACTTCACAACATGGGGAAGCCGTAGGAAAAGGAATCTGGTTGATATCTCTTTAAATGGAGGGAAGGCATTCAATGGAACATGGCGCTTTCAAAATAGGAGGCCACTTCCTGGTTGAATTTACCTCAGATTTTCCTCCGCAATATCGGACATATCAGACAATATTTTGACAGTTTGGGAAACTTTAGTGTTTTCTATCCTAATCTGACAATTATATGCATATTCTGGGCCTGAGAAATAGACAGTTGAAAAACGTACCCAAATTTATCCAAAAATCGAAATACTGCCCCCTACACTCAACAGGTTAAAATCCCCAGCTACAATAAATGCAGCCTCAGGATATGTGGTTTCCAGTTTACATAGTCAAATTAATTTCAGGGTCGTCAATGTCTGATTGGGGCGGGATATACACAACTGATTATGATCGAGAATTCTCTTGGTAGAGAATGCGGTCGACATTTGATTTTAAGGAATTCTAGGTCAGGTGAACAAAAGGACTTGAGTTCCTGTATGTTATGATCACACCACGTCTCGTTAATCATAAGGCATACACCCCCGGCCTTCTTCTTACCAGAGAGATGTTTGTTTCTGTCGGCGCGATGCGTGAAGAAGCCAGGTGGTTGTACCGACTCTGACGTGTCACGAGTGAGCCATGTTTCCGTGAAACAATGAACGTTACAATCTCTGTCTCTCTCTATTTCTCAACCCGTTTTCTTTCTTCTGCCAAAACAGTTGGACCAGTCTTTGTCAACGAATGAGACATTATTTTTCCCCAAGCTTTTTGTATATCAGACAGATTCCATCTTTGTCAACAATGACAGAATATTTCTCTCACCTACACTTCTACTTTGAAATGGTTCTTCATTTGACTTGTTAAAACCTGGCTCAAGATTATAAGAAACCACACACTGAGTAATGAACTAACAAAATGAATTTATTTCATAAATAAGGTAAAACACTCGCAACAATGATACATGACGGTCAGTAAATTAGGTGTCAACTACAAAGGTATGCTCCCAGCTCTGCCCACCAATCTTCTGCAGGAAGTAAGCGTAGCAAAACCCATTGGACAGAGCAGAGAGGGGCGATCACACCCCACCCATAAAAACAGGCACCTCCTAGGTCCCTGAAACAAATACAAAAATGTTTTAATAAACACAAGCAAACAAAAATATACTATACTCCCTGGACAGCCAACCACCTAGGTCCACCACTTAACTCAACTCACACCTCCAGCAACCATGGCACCTGGATGCAAATTAAGAAAAGGAGGAGGGAGACCGAGAGAGACCAAATTGTCGGAGAACAGACAACACCGTATTAAACAGGACGGCTAAGAAGAAGGCACACGGGACAATGCATCAGCCAAAAACATTGTCCACCCCTTAATATTTCATTAAGCATATAAGCATATACTGAATCTGAGTTTAAATGTTTGTTTCTCTAACGACACACGGTAAAACCATTGCCGGATAAGTGTGGCATCAAAGTCAATATCATGATTTACCAAATGGCTACGAGAAGGCATAACTGTAATTAAAGTAGTGAAACTCATGACCAAATTCAGAGCTCGGCACGACAAGGAGCAGGCAAGTGTCCCAGCAGAGTATCCAATCTACCCAGAGACTCTGAATTCTTTAACCTCTCTCGGGTATGTTAGCTTCCCACCTGGCCAACATCCAGTGAGATTGCAGAGCGCCGAATTCAAATACAGAAAGTCATTATAAAAATTCAGAAAACAAAACATATTTTACACGTTTAAAGATGAACTTCTTGTGAAGCCAACCACTGTGTCGGATTTAAAAAAATGCCTTACGGCGAAGGCAAACCTTACAATTATTTGAGAACGTAGCCCAGCAGACAAACCATTACAAACAGTAACCAGCCAAGTAGAAGAGTTACACAAGTCAGAAAGAGATAAAAATTAATCCCTTAACTTTGATGATCTTCATATGGTGGTACTCAGAAGACATTAATTTACTCAATGAATGTTTTTTGTTCGATAAAGTCTCTTTATATCCAAATTGTATCTGAAGTTCATGGAAACATGTCAAACGATGTTTATATTCAATCCTCAGGTTGTTTATATTTAATCCTCAGGTTGTTTTTAGCCTAAAACTTTAGTATTTCAACCGGACAATAACGTTGTCAATATAAAAGGTAAACAAAGGCACTCTCTCGGGATTGCGCATGAAAAAGCTCTGACACGTCAGGGTCCACTCATTCAGACTGGTCTTACTCCCTCATTTATCAGAATACAAGCCTGAAACAATTTCTAAAGACTTGACATCTAGTGGAAGGCATAGGAACTGCAATTTGAGTCCTAAATCAATGGATACTGTAATGGCATTGAATAGAAAACTACAAAACCAACACACAAAAAAACGACTTCCTGAATTTTCTCAGATTGCCTGCCAAATCAGTTCTGTTATACTCATACACTATTTTAACAGTTTTGGAAACTTTTGAGTGTTTTCTATCCAAATCTACCAGTCATATGCCCATCATATCTTCTGGACCAGAGTAGCAGGCAGTTTAATTTGGGCATGCTTTTCATCCAAAATTCCAAATGCTGCCCCTACCCAAGAGAAGTTAACCATCCTTCTAGGACACCATCTGGGCTAAGCGACTAGGTCGTCAAGGCTAAACCCTGTGCTTTCCTGTAAAACTTCTAGCTGCAAGCATCAACCAAGGCAACCCCTCCTCCCAGTCTCGGTACAACTCAGTGTAGTAAGCATGCAACAACAACTTCAAGGTCTGATGGAACCGCTCCAGGGCTCCCTGACTCTGTGCATGATATGCGGTCGCAAGATTGTCTGATGCGAAGTTGGCTTAACAAGTTAACACCTGTGCAAACGTGAAATTGGAACCTTGATCACTTTCAATAATTTGGGATATTCTGAAAACAGAAAGAAACAGAATCAATGCCTTAACAATAGACTTGGTTGTTATGGTATGGCGAGGATAAGCAGCGGGATAAGGGGTCACTGGGCACATCACCGTAAGCTGGTAAATATAACCGGCTTTGGAACAAGGCAATGGGCCAACACAATCAATAGTTAAATGCTCAAAGGGTTGGCTTACTACTGGTATTGGGTACAAAGGTTCTGGCTTTAACGTCTGGTTAGGCTTCCCAGTCAACTGGCAAAGTTTGATAAATGCTGAGACGTCTCTTTTCAGACAAGGCCAAAAGAAATCACACACAATACGCTCATAGGTCTTCCGAACACCCAAATGACCAGCAATATCCCAATGAGGTTTGCAAAACCAAATCACGGAAGGTATATGGTACCACAATTTTGAATGACAGGGTCACCCAAAAAATGGTAAACATGAGGCAGCCATTTCCTCACCAACAATTTGATCCTGTAAGTAGTATCGCTGTACTACACTTGGAACATCATCAGCCGGGAGGACCTGCTCAAACAATAATTTCAGAGTAGGGTCAGCCCGCTGTTCTGCTACCAGGTCACTACGGGAAACAGAAAGGAAGGTCTGGTCCACAAGTTACAGAATAGTCTGCCACCTCGCTGGTCCCTACACCAGACTCTGACACGGAATCAGCGTGGTTCATTGCACGAGTCATGGCACAAGCAGTAAACACTTTGGGGAAACTCAGCACTTTCATCTAGCACCTCTCTGAGATGGCCAGAAGGCATGAAAACCACGGGAGGTGGTTATTTTTCTCACCAGACCCGCCCACCTGCAAGGTAATTTCCTAGAATCACTGCCACTCCTTCGACAGGCAATGAGGGACACACTCCTATGATGACCTCACCTTGTACCAGATCTGTGGAGAGCACAGGTTTGTGTAAAGGGACAGACGATATGCAAACCTATCCCTCGGATCAAGACACTCCCCTGTATCTGTCTCTGGAGAGAAAGGGAGCACTGACTGAAGAATTAGACTCTGAAGCACCGGTGTCTTGCAGGACGTTAACTGGGACCATCCTTGGTTGTCCATCAAGGATACGTAACCCTCCGTAATGAAGAGTGAATAGATGGATGCACTGTCAACCCTACCCAACGTTTTTTTTTTTTACTGGTCTTGAGGTGAAACAATTGAATCCCTTAACTTAAAAGCAGGTGCCGCAATGTGGTAGGCCGAACGGGCGCATTAACCCCAGAAGGCCTAGCTTTAACTCTAAGGACAGGGCAGTAATTTTTTCAAGGACCTTTACCACGGCAGAAATAGCCGGTTTTTCACATGGGAACCACATTCAACCCTTAAGACAAGATTAGGCCCAGTAGTAAAGAATTGTCCCAAAACTCTCCCTGGGACCATCACTGCAAAGAAGGGGTTCCCCGAAGTGACCTTTATGCGTCAGCACATATTCATCAGCCAAAACGGCAGCCTCCGTGGCGGTCTGCACCGTATGCTCATTTATGTGTGTGGCAAGGCAGTCAGAATATTTTAACTGCTCCAGCACAACTAAACTGCACAACTGCTCGTAGGTTGTAACATCCAATGAAGTGCACCATTGGTTAAACTGGGTGTGCAAATTCCGTGCGAACTCAACATAGGTCTGTCAGCTTTTTTCCAGGTTCTAAACCACTGGTGATACGCTTCAGGAACTAACTCATAGGTGTGCAACACAGCATCTTTAACTTTGCCATAGTTTTGGCTGTCAGCAAAGTAAAGAGCCGAGTAGGCCTCGTGCTTCCCCAGTTAGCACACATTGCAACATCAACGTACGGTCGGAGGCCAATTCCTAAAATCTGCTACCCTTTCAAACAGTGGGAAAAAAATATTGGGTTCCTTTTCACTGAATTTCGGCAGGAGCCTCAAGTTTCCAGCCAAGTTGAAGGAAAGTTGAGCACGACCTCCGGAGATATCACCGTAACTGTCATTAAGAGACATGCCAGAGAGTTTACCATCTCTGACCAAATCAAAACAGACTTGTTGCAGTGTCAGTTTCGCACACGCAGGTTCTTGTTTAAGCCTTTTTACCTCCAACACCTTTTCCAAGGCTTGTTGCTGTTTCAGCCTATCATGATCTAGTTGTAGCAACAACCGTTCCTTTTGCTTTTCAGAAGATAAGACCGGATTAGGGGAATGGACTTGAACATCTCTTTCAGACATTCATCGTCAATCTCAATTCATAACAATTGGTCTTTGGTATAGCAATCCAGAAGCTCCTCCCTCGGGACTTGAAGAATTCGTCAATGTTAGCCATAGTCTAACAGTCAACAAACTATGGACAAACAACAACCTGCTCTCGCCCAATTGGGTACACGAAAATAGAAGCACCGGTGTCAACCACACAAGAGAAAAAAAAAACTAATGGAGCTTCCTCAAGACCTATTACCATCTTAACCCTAGTCTTCATGCAGTTACTGGCCGTGGGTATTTATGTACTTTAGCCTGCTGTCACAGAAAAAGCTCCCAGCAAGCTGGTTACCCCTCTGAGCCACGGATGTGCTCCCGAGACAACTACTCCAGCCACGGTCGCCAGACAAAAGTAACAAAGAGCTAACACTGTCCAACATATCATAATGTCACTAAACCTACCAGGGGAGAAGACCAGTCCAGGTGGTCCGTCCACTGCTAACACATCACAAACACTAACCTGATGTCCCAACGATGAGCAAAGCAGGATCTCTAACCGGAACAGGGGATGGAGATAAACTGTGATCCTCTCTCAACTGCAGCACAAACCAACACTACTTCCACACCAACACCAACCACAGGTGTGTAACCAAATAAAGTAGCAACTGGTAGTATCCAATTGTCACATACTTTGTACCTTAGTATATAACTTCCAATCAAAGTAGTGCCCACAACACAACCCCATAGACAGAAGGGTTAGCCAAACAATCACAAAGCACTTTACTTTGAAATACCATATTAACCAGTTAGAAAATGCTACTAAACAAAAGCAATTCCAGGGAGTAACTCCAGAGGTCACAGATGAGCCCCCACCTGTTACCTGGCTCAAGATTGTAACAAGCAATGGGAAACCACACACAGTAAAGGAATAACAAAAGGAATTTATCCCATAAATAAAGTAAACACAGTAATCAGGCATGACGGTCAGTAAATTAGGTGTCAACTGCCAAAGCCACAACGAAACAACCAAAGGTATGCATGGAGAGGAATCTCTTGCTGAATGGGGAACCAGTGGTTTTATGCCACAGCTGAGCTTTCACAGGTGTGCCCCATCAGCACTGATTACCCTCCCATCTCCACCCACCAATCTGTAAATAGCTCATCCAACTACCTACCTCTTCCCCATATGTTTTTTTTTGTTGCTCTTTTGCACAATAGTATTTCTACTTGCACATCCTCATCTGCACATCTATCACTCCAGTGTTAATTGCTAAATTGTAATTACTTTGACCCTATGGCCTATTTATTGCCTTACCTCCTTACTTCATCTGCACACACACCATATACAGATTTTCTATTGTGTTATTGACTGTATGTTTGTTTATCCCATGTGTAACTCTGTTGTTTGTGTCGCACTGCTTTGCTTTGTTGGCCAAGTCGCAGTTGTAAATGAGAACTTGTTCTCAACTGGCCTACCTGGTTAAATAAAGGTGAAATAAAAATGAAATGTATTTATTTAACCCCAAAGTGTGTGTAACCCCTTTCAAGGACTCAAACCTCTTCTAGAACACAACTTCTTCTGGAACACGTTTCTGTAGGGCCTGGCTACCCATAACTTATGTTCACTTCAAAAAGCTTGAAGGCTACATTAACAACCCATGTAAAAATTGCTACTCAACTAGCAGCTCACTTCTATGCAACACTAACTAACTTTTTTAATAGAGAACAAAGGACTTGAACCTTATACATCACAGATACGTATCACTCATTGTATACACTAATTTTAACCAGATTTAAAACAAATATTTTTAAAATTATATTGGTCTTGACTTACCCAGCACTTATACCATCAATCAGGAGATTAAGAGTTGACTCCCCAAAGTGGGTTGCCTTTCTTCTGGATCAACACACAGTTGAGTTTTTCTTGTTGTTGTTTAGACCAATTCATTTCGGGTCACGGCACCAAATCTTAGCAGTTGATGTTATTCTTCAAGAACACAGACCCCAAAACAAATCAGGGGGAGGAAAATATGTTTATTCTTATTCAAAGTGGGGCAAATCATGAAGGGAGGTGGGTGTACATGTTTACCTGGTCTCAGTGTTTCTCCACAGAACAAAAGGACAGGATGTAGTTTATAACCCAGCCCTAGCCTGTGGTTGACCAATTAGAATTCCTTGCAATAAAACGGGGCCAATGGCCAAATAACAAGTATCTTATTTCAGGTTGGACCAATGAGAACGTGCCACGCGTAGCTATGAGTTAAGGACTGACATTACTAACAGATGTTGAACTGAAAACCAACTATTTCCATTGATGCCCTATTACCAAAAACCGCTGTTTCCATTGATTGTTAATTCTAGTCCTCTGCGTTGTGCGTTAAACATATTCTTACAGTGGCTATTTTAAGGATTTTGATTTGTTTAACACTTTGTTGGTTACTAGGCTCTCAGACCACTGCCAATTAGCATCATTTGTCGCTGCCGGATCAACCAAGAGATTTTGTGATTGTGTTATGGCGTTAAATCTGATTGAAATGTTTGTTTTTAGGAGCTGAACTCATCGTTGGTGGATCGGGACAGAGCAATCTGTGAGAGGAACGAGCTGTTGGAGAAGTACTGCCACGAGGTGAAGGACAAGGCTGAGGCCCAGAAGGAGTTGAGCCAGGCCTGTAAAGACATTGAGACGGTCCGGGAGGAGAGAGACGTGGCTCGCAAGGAGAGGACAGAGGCTATCATACAGAAAGAACAGCTACTGAGAGAATACTACCAGGCTAGACAGGTAACACACACACAGGTCAGACACATGATGAAGTGACAGCTCCCATCCACAGGTCAGACACATGATGAAGTGACAGCTCCCATCCACAGGTCAGACACATGATGAAGTGACAGCTCCCATCCACAGGTCAGACACATGATGAAGTGACAGCTCCCATCCACAGGTCAGACACATGATGAAGTGACAGCTCCCATCCACAGGTTAGACACATGGTGAAGTGACAGCTCCCATCCACAGGTCAGACACATGAAGTCACAGCTCCCATCCACAGGTCAGACACATGATGAAGTGACAGCTCCCATCCACAGGTCAGACACATGAAGTGACAGCTCCCATCCACAGGTTAGACACATGATGAAGTGACAGCTCCCATCCACAGGTCAGACACATGATGAAGTGACAGCTCCCATCCACAGGTCAGACACATGATGAAGTGACAGCTCCCATCCACAGGTCAGACACATGAAGTGACAGCTCCCATCCACAGGTTAGACACATGAAGTCACAGCTCCCATCCACAGGTCAGACACATGATGAAGTGACAGCTCCCATCCACAGGTTAGACACATGATGAAGTGACAGCTCCCAACCACAGGTTAGACACATGATGAAGTGACAGCTCCCATCCACAGGTTAGACACATGATGAAGTGACAGCTCCCATCCACAGGTCAGACACATGAAGTGACAGCTCCCATCCACCGGTCAGACACATGAAGTGACAGCTCCCATCCACAGGTCAGACACATGATGAAGTGACAGCTCCCATCCACAGGTCAGACACATGATGGAGCTTGGAGTATCCCATAAACTGTCAACCATTCGGATTATGTTAGTGGAATGACCCTAAAACAGATTTAGTCCCCTAGATTAATGCTGCTGCTGAAACTTCCCTGTTCAGACCACTAGATGGCCCTCCTACTACGGTTTACATTGCGGCAGCGTAGCCTAGTGATTAGAGCGTTGGACTAGTAACCGAAAGGTTGCAAGATCAAATCCCCGAGCTGGCAAGGCACAAAACTTGCCTAGTTAAATAAAGGTAAAATACATTTTAAAAAGTCGGGATGCCGACTCAGCGAAATGACATTGCCACGAGCAGCACTGGAGAAATTGAGATGAGCGAGATGCAAGACTTCGCTCTCACACAGGCACACACAGTTTCTGCGCATGTGCACATGTTCGCATCACGCTGTCACAGCGTGGACGCCAGGAGACCAAAACGACAGAGAAGTTTAGCCTCGCTTCAACCCTCTAAATTGACCCACTATGCTGTTTACTTTCTATATCTACGTCGTATCGCTGAGTTCACCTTTAAAATATTGTGTTAGAAATACCAGTTGGAGGATTTCCTCTCTGGTTATTTCCTTCTGATTGTGGGAATTCTCCAACTGGGATTACTGAGAAACCTGGGAACCTTTGGAAAGTTTCTGGAAATTTGGGTTTGATCTGTTGAAGTTGCATGTACTGAAAGTGACTGACTAAGTGTGTCTCCTGTGTGTCCTCTTTTCTCTTGTGTCTGTGTCTCCTGTGTGTGCGCGTGTCCGCGTCTCCTGTGTGTGCGTCTCCTGTGTGTCCGCTTTTCTCTTGTGTCCGTGTCTCCTGTGTGTGTGTGCGTGTGTCCGCGTCTCCTGTGTGTGCGTCTCCTGTGTGTCCGTCTCCTGTGTGTCCGCTTTTCTCTTGTGTCCGCGTCTCATGTGTGTCCGTGTCTCCTGTGTGTGTGTGTGCGTGTGTCCGTGTCTCCTGTGTGTGTGTCTCCTGTGTGTGTGTCTGTGTCTCCTGTGTGTGCGTCTCCTGTATGTCCGCTTTTCTCTTGTGTCCGCGTCTCATGTGTGTCCGTGTCTCCTGTGTGTGTGTGTGTGTGCGTGTGTCCGTGTCTCCTGTGTGTGTGTCTCCTGTGTGTGTGTCTGTGTCTCCTGTGTGTGCGTCTCCTGTATGTCCGCTTTTCTCTTGTGTCCGCGTCTCATGTGTGTCCGTGTCTCCTGTGTGTGTGTCCGTGTCTCCTGTGTGTGTGTGTATGACAGAAACAAGACTCTGCCACCCTGGACATAGAGCGTGTCAACAAGGAGATGGAGGTGTTGCGGAAGCAGTACGAAGCCATGTCCCAGGAGCTGAAGGAGGCCACGCAGGAGGCTGAGGTGGCCAAGTGTCGACGTGACTGGGCCTTCCAGGAGAGAGACAAAATAGTGGCAGAGAGAGAGAGCATACGGTGAGTACAGGGGAGAGAGAAGGGAGGATGGAGAGAGGGAAAAGAAAAGGTGGGGTTTACTCGCTCTTAATTAGTCTTTATTCGATTCCTTGTATCTTCTCTCCTTGCCCCCTTCTGAAAACGCATTGGAGTAAATGGTCAGAGATGGGGAACCTCGGATCTTCCCCAATGCGTTTTGAGAAGGCAGCAAGGAGAGGGGATGCAAGGAATATTAACAGACTGAACTGTGCTGATGCTTGACGATGCCATATCCTGCCCCACCAGGACGCTGTGTGATAACCTGCGTAGGGAGAGGGACCGGGCAGTCAGCGATCTGGCCGATGCCCTGCGTAACCTTGACGACATGAGGAAGCAGAAGAACGACTCGTCACGGGAACTGAAAGAATTCAAGTGAGTCCCTGAGTCTTTATACACACACACACACACACACACACACACACACACACACACACACACACACACACACAAGCACTTTCAACTTTCTCATCCCCTCTGTATTGATGTGAACATCTCCCTCTACTGGTCAGTGTGTGACTGCCACTTTAAATTCTTTCTGTTTCTTGTGACTTTGAGAGGTCGACCTCCTTCCTTGTGACGAAGAAGAAAACACTAAGATTTATACTTTCAAGTCAACGACCCCCTCTAGGCCTGCCTCATAAGGACATAATGTATCTTAGTGACAGTCAGCCACCGTAGGCCAGTTTCTCCTTCAAACTTTCTTTTACACACTGCAGAATATGATCTTGCTACCACTTTTTTGACTTGCTGGACTTGCAGCATCTTTAAATGGTAGGTAGCATAAACGCAACTACAATGAATGTATGGATTTGCGTTATTATACGCATCAAAGTTACACCTCACTTTTCTATTTTCCGATCAGAATTCCTGCAGACGCTAGCCTGCAGACGCTAGCCCCGTTAGCCTGCAGACGCTAGCCCCGTCAGCCTGCAGACGCTAGCCCCGTCAGCCTGCAGACGCTAGCTAGCTAGCTAGCTAGCCAACCAACCATGGTCAACATGGCTAAGTAGTAGGCCAGAGTACAACACCAACTAGTCTAGCACAGGCAGGAACATACAGAACACACACAAAAAGAGAGAGCAGAGACTTACCGATTGACGGCTGAGTTGGCTACCAAAAAGGGCCAAGGAGCGATACCCTTCAGAGGGATTGGGAGGAAGGCTCCAAGCAGATAGAAATTATCACAACAGTACAGTCAGCTAGCTACTTTAGCGTGCTAATACTAAGCAAAGGTTGAAAAACTCTGGTAGCCTACTACACAGAGATCATGTAGGTAATCTGATTGGTTGTTTACATCACACCTCGTGATTGCAGGATTGTAGCTCACCACTGCCAACACTCATTTTGCATGGCTAGTGGCTAATGTTAGCCAGCTCTGGGATGTCACTTCATGACTTGTGTGCAGAGGCGTCATGCCCATAGGAGGCACAGGGGTACTTGCCCCCTCAGACTTGTCCTGATTTTTTTTTTGTAGTGCTACTAGCCACCTAACCTGGCAAGGTTGGTAGACTTTAGAAAAACGAGCAATAACTAAATTTGCTGAGTAAGTCTCACTTTCTTTTGAATGTGTTACCTAGATTTTACCAGAGAAGCAAATGTAGTTTGTTTAATAAAGAACCACCAGTCAGGAGGACTCAGACCGATCAAGAGGTAGGCTTAGATATTTGGAAAATGTGACATATTTTTTAGGTAGCATAATGATTATAGATCTAGATTGCAGGAAAAAGCTTTTTCAGGTGTTTGAAAAATGTTAAATTCTCCAACTTCCAGATGCTTCGAAACAACCCCCAGCCATCCACATATACTTTGTGATATCACTTCCTGACCTGTGTCTTGTCACTGTGTTCAGAGAGAAGATTGAGAGCCAGCTGGACAAGGAGGCAAGGTTCTGTCAGCTGATGGCACACAGCTCCCATGACTCGGCTATCGACACAGACTCTCTGGAGTGGGAGACTGAGGTGGTGGAGTTTGAGAAGGACAGGGTCAGTCTAGAGACATCAACTACTCTTATCGATTCAATTGAATTATTATTTGCCCATGCGTGGATGTATTGATGGCTCAATTGACTGATTTCATAATTTGATAAATTGATTTCCAAATCCTGGTAAATACATTGTCTCTGAACCGATGTATAGAAAACCAGTGTATTAAACTTAGATGTTTTCCTGCAGGATGACATGGATTTGAAGGCACTTGGGTTTGACATAGCAGAAGGGGTAAACGATCCGTATTTACCAGGAGATTGTGGAATATTCGTAACAAGAGTTGACAGAGGAAGTATTGCAGATGGAAGGTTAAGGTAATTCTCAGATTTTTAAAAAACTTTTCCATCTGTTACTTTTAACATCACTCAACACAACCTGTTCTTTCCTCATCTCCAATAACACGTTTTCACTTCCTGCTTTTCAGAGTGAACGATTGGCTGCTGAAGTTAAATGATGTGAATTTGACCAATAAGGACAGGAAGCAGGTGGTGAACGCGGTGCTTAATGGAGGCGGACTGATCAACATGGTGGTGCGCAGGAGGAAGTCTCTGGGAGGGAGGCTGGTCACCCCCATACACATCAACCTAATCGGACACAAAGGTACCAGTCTTTTTGACAAACTCTATTTAGAGTTAACGTTGGTAATGAGTGTTCTGGCACCTTCCATATTGAACTCTGCCTTATGATGCATCCCTTTTAATAATATTCCAACTAGTGTATATGGCTTTTATATCTTTGTCCTCTATCCTTCTCTCTAATCCAGACAGCGGTATAGGTCTGGAGAGTGGTGTGTTTGTGACGGCCCTGGTCCAGGGGAGTCCTGCTGCCAGAGAGGGATCTCTGACAGTCGGAGACAGACTTATCGCTGTGAGTCCTTCTCCTACACCTCTGTTCATCCTCCACCTCCTCCCACATCTACTCCTCCTCTTCTTCTCCTACACCTCTTTTCATCCTCCATCTCCTCCCACGTCTACTCCTCCCACGTCTACTCCTCCCACGTCTACATCTACTCCTCCTGTTCTACTCCCCTTCTTCTCCTGCTCTACTTCTCTTCTTCTCCTGCTCTACTCCTCTTCTTCTCCTGCTCTACTCCTCTTCTCCTCCTCTTCTCCTCCTGTTCTTCTAATCCATTATCTTCCAACCTCTCCCTCCTTTTCCTTCACCTGATTTCACCCCTGTTCCATGTATGTCTCTAGTGACTTAGTGGCAGACAGAATCATAGCCAGTCATCACTCTACCTGGCAGAATGACCTGCTCTCTAATCATGATCCACCAACTGCAGCAGAAAGCATAATCCTCCAGATCCTGACGGTGAAGCTCTACTGCTTAATAAAGCTACTGGGCTTAATGTCTCCCCACTCACCTCTAATGGCAGACCAGGGCTGTGTCGCAGTAGTGCACCCTATTACTCCCTACATGCAGCACTGTTTTTAACCAGAGCACATTAGGCCAAGGTCAAAAGTAATGCACTATATCGGGCTTAGGGTGCCATTTGGGATACACCCAGTTGATACTCTCACCTTAAATAGTAAAGTCAGGGTAGCTGATATGGGAGATGACTGCTCAGTGTTAGTGATTAGCGACCGTTGGATCAGATGCCTGCAGATGTCAATCATGGTTGTGTATCATCTTATACGATGTCCTTGTAGTTAATGAATGTAGCAGGTTATATTTCGCATATACGGTAGATGTTTAATGATGTTAGTAGGGAAAGGACTTGAACGCGCTGACCCTAGAGCGACATGCAGTCAGTGCACAATCTGCATATACTAATGCTCATTACTCCAATGTCTCAGACTAAGCTGTCAGTCCCACAGATGGAATAAACTGCTTCAAACAGTAGTGTTAAATATTCACTAGTCTGACCTCTTTTTTTAGAAAAGACTCAGGCTTGCATTTATTACCAAATGTCCTCTTTTTCCCTCCCTGCGCCCCTCTCTCCTCCACAGTATTTTATTATAATTTGCCTCAGTCCTATTCTCATTGAAATGTGGGAATTGCATTTCTGATAGAAGAGCCGCTGGCCCGCGTTTCTGATAGAAGAGCCGCTGGCCCGCGTTTCTGATAGAAGAGCCGCTGGCCCGCGTTTCTGATAGAAGAGCCGCTGCAGTAGGAAGGAAGGCAGAATGCAGTCTCTAGCACTGTTCTTCGGGGGCAGAGAATCTCTTAGGGTTAGGTTCATTCTCAACCTAGGAGAACGTGTGTTTGAGAAAGGTGTAGTTTGAGTAGTGTTTTTCTGAGCGTGTCCTCTGTTTTCCCCAGATCAACGGCATCGCTCTGGACAACAAGTCGGTGACGGAGTGCGAGACTCTGCTGAGGAACTGTAGGGACTCTCTAAGCCTCTCTCTCATGAAGGTGAATCTAAACTAGCCCCTTGTACTAAGCTCCTTCAATACGCAGTGGCTTAAAGTTCTCCTCCAGCCAGTGTGGTGCCACATAACGTTCTCATTTAGGATAGGGCTTTGACTTGAAGGTTAATCTAAACTTTACCGCAAACTGTCCTTGCATTTTAGTTATCCTTGAGTCTGCAACAACCTTATTTTATTTTATTTATTTCACCTTTATTTAACCAGGTAGGCTAGTTGAGAGTTCTCATTTAAAACTGCGACCTGGCCAAGATAAAGCATAGCCGTGTGAACAGACAACACATAGTTACACATGGAGTAAACAATAAACAAGTCAATAACACAGAATTAAAAAAAAAAACATTTAAACAAAAAAGAGTATATATACATTGTGTGCAAAAGGCATGAGGAGGTAGGCGAATAATTACAATTTAGCAGATTAACACTGGAGTGATAAATGATCAGATGGTCATGTGCAGGTAGAGATACTGGTGTGCAAAAGAGCAGAAAAGTAAATAAATAAAAACAGTATGGGGATGAGGTAGGTAAATTGGGTGGGCTATTTACCGATGGACTATGTACAGCTACAGAGATTGGTTAGCTGCTCAGATAGCAGATGTTTAAAGTTGGTGAGGGAGATAAAAGTCTCCAACTTCAGCGATTTTTGCAATTCGTTCCAGTCACAGGCAGCAGAGAACTGGAAGGAAAGGCGGCCAAATGAGGTGTTGGCTTTAGGGATGATCAGTGAGATACACCTGCTTGAGTGCGTGCTACGGTTGGGTGTTGCCATCGTGACCAGTGAACTGAGATAAGGCGGAGCTTTACCTAGCATGGACTTGTATATGACCTGGAGCCAGTGGGTCTGGCGACTTTTTTAATTTTTAATTTTACCTTTATTTTACTAGGCAAGTCAGTTAAGAACAAATTCTTATTTTCAATGACTGCCTAGGAACAGTGGGTTAACTGCCTGTTCAGGGGCAGAACGACAGATTTGTACCTTGTCAGCTCGGGGATTCGAACTTGCAACCTTTTGGTTACTAGGGCCAGCCGACTAGAGCATACAGGTCGCAGTGGTGGGTGGTATAAGGTGCTTTAGTAACAAAGCGGATGGCACTGTGATAAACTGCATCCAGTTTTCTGATTAGAGTATTGGAAGCTATTTTGTAGATGACATCGCCGAAGTCGAGGATCGGTAGGATAGTCAGTTTTACTAGGGTAAGTTTGGTGGCGTGATTGAAGGAGGCTTTGTTGCGAAATAGAAAGCCGATTTTGGATTGGAGATGTTTGATATGAGTCTGGAAGGAGAGTTTACAGTCTAGCCAGACACCTAGGTACTTATAGATGTCCACATATTCTAGGTCGGAACCATCCAGGGTGGTGATGCTAGTCAGGCGTGCGGTTGCAGGCAGCGAACGGTTGAAAAGGATGCATTTGGTTTTACTAGCGTTTAAGAGCATTTGGAGGCCACAGAAGGAGTGTTGTATGGCATTGAAGCTTGTTTGGAGGTTAGATAGCACAGTGTCCAAGGAAGGGCAGAAGTTTACAGAATGGTGTCGTCTGCGTAGAGGTTGATCAGGGAATCGCCCGCGGCAAGAGCAACATCATCGATATATGCAGAGAAATGCTACAGAGGGTACTAATTTTAGTACTCATTTGAATTTCTCAATAACAAACACTTTAGATACTAATGCACTGCACAGGAGGTTAGTGGCACCTTCATTGGGGAGGACAGGCAGGTAATGGCTGGAGTAGAATCATTGGAATGGTATCAAACACATTGTTTATTGCCATTCCATTTGCTCCGTTCCAGCCGTAATGAGCTGCCCCTCAGCAGCCTCCACTGCTACGCTACAGTGGCTAGATATCAGGATAGTGTAATACTTTTTTTCGGGGGGAAAGTAAATGTGTTCACTATTCCTAACACACCTCTTTCTCTATCCTCTTATGTCCCCAGTTCTTTCCTCACAGTTCGTCGGGCCAGAGCATCTTCGAGAGCCTGCGGGAGTCATCGTCCAACGGCCGTCTCTCCGAGGTACTCTCCAGGAACAGCCTCAAACACAACAGCTCCACGCAGACAGAAATCTTCTGCCCCGACACAGGAGGGGGGGGTAGTAACGTCAACATCCCTGGAGAGAGGAGGAAGGGTGGGGCAGGTGAACCTGAGGAGGGGATGGGGGTGTACGGGGACATCAGGAAGCCCTTTTCCATGGTGTCTCTCCACTCAACCAGCCTTCGGCCGTCCTCTGACCTCGGTCTGGGTCTCCCAGGCCGCTACGGCTCCAGCGCCTTCCAGGAGTGCTGCTCTGGGTCCCCCTATGCCAATGCACCCCCACCCCCCATCACCTATGACCCCTCTAAACCTGCCGACTGCATCACCATGGAGACCACCCTGGAGAGGAAGCAAAGTGGTGGCACCTGGCCCAAGGTGATCGTAGGTGGGATGTCCGTCGCCGTGGATACGACCACAGCGATGACTCCGACCCAACTGTCCATCTTCAAGTCGCCCAAACAGAGGAAGTCTATCTTCAACCCGGATGCCTTCAAACCACGGCCTGAGACAGCGCCCCAGTCTTCCAAGATGGAGTTCCTGTCGTCCAGTCAGCTGGTGGCCCACTCCCCGCAGCCCTCCAAGATGGAGTCTCTCTCCTCCTCCTCTACGGCCACACCCACACCTCCGACTCCGCCCACCCGCAACGATTCGTTCAAATTCAAACACAAACAGCAGAGCAGCTCTGCTTCCGACTGCACGCTTACCTCCGACGGGGGCAAAGGGGAGGCTGTTGCCATGGTTATGGGGGAGAGCAGTGGGGAACGAGAGAGGGACAGGAACGGGAACCACTACTTCCTGGACGGGAAGGTCCTGACACAGAGGAAGTCATGTGACGAGGACATTGGTCGAACCCGGGGTGAGGAGCCTGAGGTAAAGAGGCCCCGCCCTAAATCTGCCCCAGCTCTCAGACGTAGGATGACCCCCCAGTCCATCACCCTGCCCTCCTTCCAGGTCAGTTTGTTAATAATGTGATGATATCTATAGTGCTTTTCACAAGGGCCGGTCACAATAGTCTACCCTAAAGGCTTCCTCTCCTCCATCTACAGTGACGTTAAAGAACTGAACAGGTGAAGGCACCCTCTTATGTTGCGTGCACCTTCCAAGACTATGTTTAACATCAACTGTGAGTAGAGGAGAGGATGCCACTTAAGACTATAGAGATGCGTCTTATGTCTCAAAACACAAAGAGAGAAACTGCTTGATACTTCTGCACAGAGTTCCAGGCAATAAGCAGACCATGTCTCACAGTGCTGAGCCAGGGGCTGTGGTCCCGTCCCAACACTCTCAAAAGGCTCCTTTAGTCTCCTCTTCCTGTTTCTGCTCCTGGTTATTGAACTGTGATTGTCATCCCAACACTCTGAAATGGGTTCTTCTCCTTATTCACCTGCTGTTTCTGTTTATCATCATTAAACTAATTGATTTCTGTATCTGTCAATCACAAGAGCTACTCCAATGATGACCACTCTCCAGATCCCAGAGAGATGCTTCGCTCCTCCCCCAACCGCTTCCACAGACAGAGTGTGGGCTTCGGCTCCACAGTCTACAACGGTACCTTGTCTGCAAGTGAGTCTCTCACACACGCACGCATCAAAAAGAAAAGGGGATACCTAGTCAGTTGTACAATTGAATGCATTCAACTGAAATGCGTCTTCTGCATTTAACCCAACCCCTCTGAATCAGAGAGGTGCGGGGGGCTGCCTTAATCAACATCCATGTCCTCAGAGCCCGGGGAGCAGTTGTTCTTGGGGGTCAACTGCCTTGCTCAAGAGCAGAATGGAAGATTTTTCCACATTGTCCGCTTGGGAATTGGAACCAGCGAATTACTGGCCCAATGCTCTTAACTGTTCCTCCCATCTAACCAGTGTGTTCCTCCCATCTAACCAGTGTGTTCCTCCCATCTAACCAGTGTGTTCCTCCCATCTAACCAGTGTGTTCCTCCCATCTAACCAGTGTGGTAATGTTCTCAAACCAGTGTGTTGTGTTGTCAGATTCGGCCCATCGTGGCCTGGCCCCGTGTCCAGCAGTGACTGCTGTGATGAGGAACCCAGTATACACAGTCCGCAGCCACAGAGTCCACACCAACAACTGTCCCTCTGTCTCCTCCCAGATCTGCCAACACCAGCACAACAACCAACACCACAGGTAACTACCCCAGACAGAATAACTGCCCCGAAAACCAAGATGCCCAGTCATTCTTAACGGGGGCAAATGACTGTTTCGTCTAAATTACAGTATAGTGGCTTAAAAATATGATGCCATTGCTGAAGTAGGCAAATAATTCGTAGGAAACAACTTGGTCATCATTATAATGTAGTCAAATTGACGCTAAGTGCAACCCATGAGTTATGTAGTTAGAGTGTGTGTGTGTGTGTGTCAGTCCGCAGCACCAGGGTCGTCTGAGCCTGGACCTGAGCCAGAAACGTCCAGCAGCAGACTACTCATCGTCCTCGTCACGCAGCAGCAGCACCTCCCATGGTACCAACTCACTACCCTCCAGCGCTCGCCTGGGCCTTGGTCAGTCAGTCCGTCACCCACGCATGCCACACACAACACTCATATTATACAGTACATGCTTACACACACACACACACACACCCACTCATGGACTTTTCCTCTATTCCATCAGGTTGGTCCAGTAACGTCCAGTACCGGACAGAGAGGATAAAGATCCCCTCCACTCCCCGCTACCCACGGTCCATGCTGGGCTCTGACAGAGGTACATGCATGGATAGAGCAATTGAACGGATTAATTTATGCATGGATGGATGATTGAACAAACAAATGGCTGGATGGATGAATGAATGTATTAACTTTTAAGATTCCTGTTGCCTGAATATTGGGCATCTCTACCAATATTTTCTGACGCTTGACCCAATGGGCCTTTAGAGCACTGATTTTCCACTCAACTAAAGAACTTATTCCAAGTCAAACAGCTGACTACGCTCATGTATTCTCGGAGGAGAATGTGACAGCCCTGTTAGCAGCTCATTTAAAGGTGCTGTGATTTACTGCTGAAAGAGGGGGGACGAAAAGAGTCATAACACTAAACTCAGGGAAACACTTGGTTAATCGTATAGATTTTCGGTCCCTCGAAGTTAAAGCTGGAGGTGAACATGCTTGTGTCTGGTATTTCCAACCTGATTACCTCTCTGAGAAATGATACTGGAACTATGGACCAATTCTCTCCCTCTCGTCCTACTACCATGTTTGAACTGTTTTGAGCATTTTAATTGTTTTTACTAAGGTTGTAAGAATGACAAACACATTTTCCTTCTGGGATTGATTAAGTACATTCTCATCTCATTTTAAGTTTCTTCCCCTCTCTTCTCCCCCCTCTCCCTTCGTCTCTCCCCGGCCCCTCGCCTCCAGGCTCCCTGTCCCATTCAGAGTGCAGCAGCCCCAGCCTCATCTCTCCACCCCACTCACCTCTCAACCTGGAGACTTCCTCCTTCGCTAGCAGCCAATCACAGAGCTCTATCTCCACCCTGCCCAGATTCTCCGTCAGCCCTGTGCCAATAGGAGCGCGGAGGAAAGACCGGTATGAAGGAAAAGACGAGACAAGTGGGGGAAAAAATAAGAATGATTTTGAAAAGGGCAGGAAGGTGTAAAACCATGTCTATAGTACCTCCTGCCACCAGCAGTTCTATGTGGTGACTCTGTTCCAGTACTAGAACACATGATTCAATTGGTCAAATAATCACCAAGTACTTTATTAGTTGAATCAGATGTGCATGTACTGGAATAGGCTGAGGGTACTCGATGAGAGGTTTGGCAAAAATACAAATAGGAAGTGTGTGATGCATTGATTATAGATCAGTTATAATGCTGTTGGTAAATGCAGTATGCTGCTGTCATTTCTCTTTGTAGCCTGATCCCAGATCTGTTTGTGCTTTAGCCAACTCCCCTGACTATGCCAGTGGAATGACGATGTTAGAAGGATTTGCTAAAGCACACACAGAAGGAACCAGGCTAGTATTCTTGTTTATTTTTCTGTTTTTCTTATCACAGCAGAACTGTTTGGCCTCTGCATATTTTCTATTTTTCACCACATTGCTGTCTTTCTTCCTCTGCCCTGTTTGCTTTTCTCTCCTCCATCTCCTCGCTTGTTTCTTCTATCTGCCATGTGTGTAAATGTCTCCAGGTCTCTGTACCGTAACAGGTCTTTTCTGAGGATCCCTCTGGCTGCTAGGCCGAGGTTCTCCTCTCTCAGGAGCCTCAGGTTCGTTGGATCCACCTCAGACACAGATGATCTTACTGTTAACATGCTTGAGATAAAGAGAGAGACCCAGGCTTGTCCAGAAACAACCCTTAAGCTGAGGCCTAGTAACAAGGAGAGAGCCCATCGAGATCTGGTCTAGACACCTGGGATGTATAAAGCATGTGTTGTGTGGTATTTCTCAACCCGAACAGCAGTTAGGCCTCAATCCCACCTTCCAGTCAAACAGGTCTGTGCATGCTAGGTTTACAAAGATCCAGAAAACCTGCCCAACTATTCCTCTTGATCCAGATTTGATAGATTGATGTGTGCTGTCTCTCAATTGTGTTTGTTTGATTGGACTTGTTTGTAATTACGTGGCCCCTTGTTTCATGTGTAAAGTCATTCTCACTGAAGCTGCATGCTACTGAAGGTTTGTGAACTTTTGCAGATGGCATGGCATTCTCTGTGTGTTTGGGTCCAATCCTAGTCGTGATGCTGAGTGTGAAGCTACCTCTGAGTCCACCTCACCACCTTTTGCTTTTCTTCGTCTTTTAGCACACTGTATGTCCCTTTTATTTCTGACTGTTGGTCCTTCCTGTGAAATATAATATGGCTCTGTGTATGAGCTATGCCTATGTATTGTGAAAATCAACATGTGTGTTTCATAGCACCCTAGTCCCTATGTAGTGCACTACTTTTGTCCAGACCCTTATTGGGGAGTTGACATGTAGCCCTGATGTTTCTTCTCATCCCTCCCTCCCATCAGGCCGTACCTGGAGGAACCTCGGAACGTGATCGTTCACAAAGGGGCGGAGCCTCTGGGCATCTCTATCGTCGGTGGCGAGAACGGAGGCATCTTCGTCTCCAAGGTGACGGGAGGCAGCATCGCCAACCAGGCCGGCCTGGAGTACGGTGACCAACTCCTCGAGGTAACTTCCTGTTTCATTTCTTCCTGGCAGGGTTAAGGATCAAATACATTTCAGATCAGGAGGAAATTGTCAATGTGATTCTGTGATGAAGTTTATTCCTATTAATGGAATAAAACATTATAGTAATTTACAGCACCAGTTAAAAGTTTGTACACACCTACTAATTCTAGGGTTTTTCTTTATTTTTACTATTTTCTACATTTTCGAATAATTGAAGACAACAAAACTATAAAATAACACATATGGAATCCTATAGTAACCCAAAAAGTGTTACACAAATCAAAATATATTTTAGATTTTTCAAAGTAGCCATCCTTTGCCTTGATGACAGCTTTGCACACTCTTGGCATTTTCATTGTTTTAGTTTACAATGGAGCCCCTAGTTCCACTCTTCATACCTCTGATACCTCCTTTGTCCTACCTCCCACACATGCGGTGACCTCACCCATTACAACCAGCATGTCCAGAGATACAACCTCTCTTATCATCACCCAGTGCCCGGGCTTACCTCCGCTGTACCCGCACCCCACCATATCCCTGTCTGCGCATTATGCCCTGAATATATTCTACCATGCCCAGAAATCTGCTCCTTTTATTCTTTGTCTCCAACGCTCTAGGCGACCAGTTTTGATAGCCTTTAGCCGCACCCTCATACTACTCCTCCTCTGTTCCGCGGGTGATGTGGAGGTAAACCCAGGCCCTGCATGTCCCCAGGCACCCTCATTTGTTGACTTCTGTGATCGAAAAAGCCTTGGTTTCATGCATGTCAACATCAGAAGCCTCCTCCCTAAGTTTGTTTTAATCACTGCTTTAGCACACTCTGCCAACCCTGATGTCCTTGCCGTGTCTGAATCCTGGCTTAGGAAGGCCACCAAAAATTCTGAGATTTCCATACCCAACTATAAAATTTTCCGTCAAGATAGGACTGCCAAAGGGGGAGGAGTTAGCCTGCAGAGTTCTGTCCTACTATCCAGGTCTATACCCAAACAGTTCGAACTACTAATTTAAAAAATTACTCTCTCCAGAAATAAGTCTCACACTGTTGCCGCCTGCTACCGACCCCTCTCAGCTCCCAGCTGTGCCCTGGACACCATTTGTGAATTGATCGCCCCCCATCTAGCTTCAGAGTTTGTTCTGTTGGCCGACCTAAACTGGGATATGCTTAACACCCCGGCAGTCCTACAATCTAAGCTAGATGCCCTCAATCTCACACAAATCATCAAGGAACCCACCAGGTACAACCCTAAATCTGTAAACAAGGGCACCCTCATAGATGTTATCCTGACCAACTGGCCCTCCAAATAAAACTCCGCTGTCTTCAATCAGGATCTCAGCGATCACTGCCTCATTGCCTGTATCCGCTGCAGGTCCGCGGTCAAACGACGACCCCTCATCACTGTCAAATGCTCCCTAAAATACTTCTGCGAGCAGGCCTTTCTAATCGACCTGGCCCGGGTATCCTGGAAGGATATTGACCTCATCCCGTCAGTTGAGGATGCCTGGTCATTCTTTAAAAGTAACTTCCTCACCACCTTAGATAATCATGCTCCGTTCTTCCCCCCCCCCCGCAGCTACTCGCCCAAGCCTCCCCAACTTCTCCTTTACCCAAATCCAGATAGCAGATGTTCTGAAAGAGCTGCAAAACCTGGACCTGTACAAATCAGCTGGGCTTGACAATCTGGACCCTCTATTTCTGAAACTATCTGCCGCCATTGTCGCAACCCCTATTACCAGCCTGTTCAACCTCTCTTTCATATCGTCTGAGATCCCCAAGGATTGGAAAGCTGCCGCGGTCATCCCCTCTTCAAAGGGGGAGACACCCTGGACACCCCAAACTGTTATAGACCTATAACTGTTACAGACCTATATCCATCCTGCCCTGCCTATCTAAGGTCTTCGAAAGCCAAGTCAACAAACAGATCACTGACCATCTCGGATCCCAGCGTACTTTCTCATGTGTGCAATCCGGTTTCCGAGCCGGTCACGGGTGCACCTCAGCCACGCTCAAGGTACTAAACGATATCATAACCGCCATCGATAAAAGACAGTACTGTACAGCCGTCTTCATCGACCTGGCCAAGGCTTTCGACTCTGTCAATCACCATATTCTTATCGGCAGACTCAGTAGCCTCGGTTTTTCTAATGACTGCCTTGCCTGGTTCACCAACTACTTTGCAGACAGAGTTCAGTGTGTCAAATCGGAGGGCATGTTGTCCGGTCCTCTGGCAGTCTCTATGGTGGTGCCACAGGGTTCAATTCTCGGGCCGACTCTTTTCTCTGTATATATCAATGATGTTGCTCTTGCTGCGGGCGATTCCCTGATCCACCTCTACGCAGACGACACCATTCTATATACTTCCGGCCCGTCCTTGGACACTGTGCTATCTAACCTCCAAACGAGCTTCAATGCCATACAACACTCCTTCTGTGGCCTCCAACTGCTCTTAAACGCTAGTAAAACCAAATGCATGCTTTTCAACCGTTCGCTGCCTGCACCCGCACGCCCGACTAGCATCACCACCCTGGATGGTTCCGACCTAGAATATGTGGACATTTATAAGTACCCTAGGTGTCTGGCTAGACTGTAAACTCTCCTTCCAGACTCATATCAAACATCTCCAATCTAAAATCAAATCTACATTCGGCTTTCTATTCCGCAACAAAGCCTCCTTCACTCACGCCGCCAAACTTACCCTAGTAAAACTGACTATCCTACCGATCCTCGACTTCGGCAATGTCATCTACAAAATAGCTTCCAATAATCTACTCAGCAAACTGGATGCAGTTTATCACAATGCCATCCGCTTTATTATTAAAGTACCTTATACCACCCACCGCTGCGACCTGTATGCTCTCGTCGGCTGGCCCTCGCTACATATTCGTCGCCAGACCCACTGGCTCCAGGTCATATACAAGTCCATGCTAGGTAAAGCTCCGCCTTATCTCAGTTCACTGGTCACGATGGCAACACCCACCCGTAGCACGCGTATCTCACTGATCATCCCTAAAGCCAACACCTCATTTGGCCGCCTTTCCTCTCTGCTGCCTGTGACTGGAACGAATTGCAAAAATCGCTGAAATTGGAGACTTTTATCTCCCTCACCAACTTTAAACATCTGCTATCTGAGCAGCTCTTTTGCACACCAGTATCTCTACCTGCACATGACCATCTGATCATTTATCACTCCAGTGTTAATCTGCAAAATTGTAATTATTCGCCTTCTTCCTCATGCCTTTTGCACACAATGTATATAGACTTTTTTCTTTTTTTTTCTACTTTTTTCTAATATTTACTTGTTTATAGTTTACTCTGTGTTGTTGTCTGTTCACACTGCTATGCTTTATCTTGGCCAGGTTGCAGTTGTAAATGAGAACTTGTTCTCAACTGGCCTACCTGGTTAAATAAAGGTTAAATAAAAAAGTTAAAAATGTATTCATTTTTCAAATCATATGAGCAAAGAAAATGTTGCTTTATCTGGGACGCTAAACCAGACAAAAGAAAACGAGCCTATCTATATAATGAATATGAATTGGGTGGGTTGAGACTATTAAATATAAAAGCACTAAACCTCTCTCTAAAAGCTTCATTCATTCAAAAGTTTTATTTGAACCCTAAATGGTTCTCAAGTAGATTACTAAGAAAAGCTCATCCATTGTTTAAAAATGGCCTTCTTGTCTCATTTTCAATTCATTTAATTATTATTTTTCAAACAAGCATTGCAGAGCTGGCTACAATTTCAATTTCATCCCCATGAAAAGATAGAACAAATATTATGGCTGAACTCAAATATGCTGGTTGATAAAATATCTGTATTTATGGGAAAGATGTTTGAAAAGGGTATATTGTTCTTAAATGATATTGTAAATTGGAATGGGAGAGTTATGTTCTTCATGGAGTTATCAGAATTGTACAGGAAGGTCTGCTCAATCCAAGAGTACAACCAATTGAGTACAGCATTGCCCCAAAAATGGAGGAGGCAGGTGGCAGTGGGAGGAGGTAGAGAACTGGTCTGTCTGCCCAATATAAAGGATCAAAAATGGAGGAGGCAGGTGGCAGTGGGAGGAGGTAGAGAACTGGTCTGTCTGCCCAATATAAAGGATCAAAAATGGAGGAGGCAGGTGGCAGTGGGAGGAGGTAGAGAACTGGTCTGTCTGCCCAATATAAAGGATCAAAAATGGAGGAGGCAGGTGGCAGTGGGAGGAGGTAGAGAACTGGTCTGTCTGCCCAATATAAAGGATCAAAAATGGAGGAGGCAGGTGGCAGTGGGAGGAGGTAGAGAACTGGTCTGTCTGCCCAATATAAAGGATCATAACTTGTGGAGGAATAAAAATAGCATACATAGGACAGTATACCAGTTCCATTTGAGGACCAGAATGTTGACAATTGTGCCATACAGATTGCAAAATAGTTGGGAAGAGATTTGATGGTACAGGGTGGTGTTTGAGTTGATATATAAAACAACCCAAAATTCAAGACTTTGTGCTTTTCAGCTAAAATTATTATATAGAATTCTTGCCACCAACAAAATGTTTAATATTTGGGGCATAAAATCATCGAAGCTCTGCAGATTTTGTTACAGATTCATTAACCCATTTATTTTGGTATTGCCCTAAGGTAGCCTGTTTCTGGTCTCAGGTTCAGGAATGGCTGAAAATGCATAGAATTGATCTAAAATTGACCCTAGAAATAGTACTGTTAGGAGATCTGGAGAGACCGGGTCAGTCAATTACTAATATACTAATACTCTTAGTAAAAGTATTTATCTTCAACTCACAATCTGTGGATTCTATTCAATTAGATAGATTGAAATTGTACGTTAAATGTCACAGCATAGTTGAAAGATATGTGTTGCGTAGGAACCCAAAGTGGGTGGCCAGCAGAGATAGGTGGAATTGGAGACAAGTTGGAGTGGAGTTGCTGTGTGGGAGATGGAATGATGGTCAAAGATAAACCTAAAAAAATTCTTTAAAAAAAATGAAAATGAAACATAATAAAAAGTATGTTTAAATGACACTAAGTGGCAGTATTTTTACAACTAATGCCTGCCGAGGCTGATGCCGTGCAGGTGTTTGTACACATGCTCTCATTCAAATAAACACATACAAGAACACACATACATGTAATAGTGCCAGACATGCACACAAACATATAAAGTTGGCATTGCTGTTATGATTTCAGTTGTCCTTGATGTCCTTTGTTTTAAATGTATTTCAATTATTATTATTATTTATTTTTTTGCATTGTTGTTTACTGTTTTCTTCTGTCTTTTCCTTTTTTCTCTTTAGTTCATTGTCTTGGTTGTTGGTGCATTGGGGGGTTCTGGGGGTGGGGAACGGAATTAATTGTATTTTTTATTTTTCTTCCTGGGGGGGACTGTGGGAGTGGTCTCAAATGGTTGAGGGACAGCTATTGGGGAACTGTGGGGGGATCTTGGAGGTTTCAGGTTCACGTTTTTTGGCCTGGTGGGAGAACTGTCAACGAGCCCTTGAGCAGGGTATTGACCCTGGATGCTTCTGTGTGTCGCTCTAAATGAGATCTGTTGGATGACTTGTATGATGCAGTTGTTGAGCGGCTTCACTGCAAGTTTCGAATATTCAATAATACAAAATAAAATAATAATTATTAATGCCTGAATATGGCCTGTAGAATTGAGAAGTGCTGTTTATTTTCAGTGAGGATTTTTCAATAACATCTAAACTTTCTCTTCTCCTCCAGTATAACGGTATTAACCTGCGTAATGCCACAGAGCAGCAGGCCAGGCTGATCATTGGTCAGCAGTGTGACACCATCACCATTATGGCTCAATACAACCCCCACATGTACCAGCTGGGAAACCCCTCACGATCCAGGTAAACAATTACATTTCTTCCCAGTGGTCAATTTACATAAATATACGAGTAATCAAAGATAATGTCAGTCTTTCATACTTCAAAAGGTGTGTAAAATTGACCTAGGACATGCCATGACAAATCTCGTAGTCATATAAAATATACAGGCCTCATTTACCACTTTTTAAATAGATGGTACCAATATTTAACCTTTATTTAACTAGGCAAGTCAGTTAAGAAAATAAATCTTATTTCCAATGATGGCCTACACCGGCCAAACCCGTCCTGTGGGACTCCCAATCATGGCTGGTTGTGATACAGCCTGGATTCGAACCAGGGTGTCTGTAGTGACACCTCTAGCACTGAGATGCAGTGCCTTAGACCGCTGCGTAACTCGGGAGCCCATACTAAGGTTTTTCTCTCTCTGCGTGTGTAGTTCTGGTCTGGAGCCGGTGAGCAGCCAGTTCACGCCCCAGGGCAGTGGAGCCACCACCCCAGACAACCACTCTACTATAGACACTCTGAGTGAACAGGATGAAGGAACACTCACCCCCTCCTCCAAACAGACCACCCCTACAACTAGTCCTCACAGCTTCATCAGGTAACACATACCTCTTCCGGGCCCACCTCTGACTGCTCCAGCCTCTCCAACTTCATGTGGATTTGTGTATATTGCAGGGGTTGGGTACCGCAGAAGACTCATTTCTGTTTGGTAAGGTATTCGCGTTCTTCCCTTCTCCACTCCAGGGTGTCGTCAGAGGGCAGTCGTAAGGTGTGTGAGCCGCGGGTGGTGACGGTGCTCAGGGCCCAGGGTGCAGAGCTGGGGCTGGGGCTGTGTGGAGGGAACCTCCGGGGGGTCTATGTAAAGAGTCTGGAGAAGGACAGCCCTGCTAGGGGACCAGAGGGCCTGCAGCCTGGGGACCTCATACTGGAGGTAGGTTACATGCACCAGCATGTAGGTGGACACACACACAAGGTCTATCACAACTTTTTTTATGAGCGAACATTTTTCACTGTGCAGCATCTCTGCCAAAGCCCATCGCTGTTTTCCTTGTCTGTCTTTGTTCCTTTATCGATTGCCCCTCTCCTCTCTTTCTCTCATTGTACACTGTGGTGTACCTACACGGCCAATCTCTATAAGTAGAGTAACTCGCACTGTCCCATTCCTGTCATGCTCCCACTCTGTCACTTTAATCTCTGTTCTTCAAGCAGGCCTAGAGCCTTGTCATCAGAACAGAACTCTGTCCATTTTCCTCCTCTCGCATCCTCCTCCTAATCAATGGACAGACATGCAACCAAAAAAACACAGAGGCTGAAGGAGTCTGTGTTTTACTCTGTGGACCAGCCCAGGGCTTTGAAATGAATGTATTGATTGGTCTAGACACTGCCAAAATCTATCACTCATCTATCTCACTCTCTATTTCCCTTTCTCTCTCTGTATCTCACACTCTTGCTCCTTCTCACCCCCTCTCCCTCTTCTCTCTCCTTTTTCTCTCTCCTTTCTCCCCCCCCCCCCCTCCCTCTGTCATATTTTTTTTTTTTTACATTTCTTTGTGTAATGATGATGTTTACCCAATAAAGGGGTTTGTAAATTCCAATTCTCTATCTCAGTATGGGTCAGTGAATATGAAGAACAAGACGGTGGAGGAGATTTATGTAGAGATGCTGAAGCCGGCCGAGACCGTCACTCTCAGAGTCCAACAACGACCTGACGACTTCAACATGGTTAAAGACACACCGGGGGACGGCTTCTATATCAGGTACACACACACACACACACAAACACCTGTCTCCAAAATGCCTGTTTCATGATGCACCAGTGAAGCCCATGGAGAGGAACTCTCTCTTCATCTAAAGCAATTATGTCCCACTTCCAGGAGAATCATCCTCTGTTACACTATAGAGATACTGTCTGTCTGTTTATATGTCTATATATATATATATACACACACACACACACTACCGTTCAAAAGATATATATATATATATATACACACACACTACCGTTCAAAAGTTTGGGGTCACTTAGAAATGTCCTTGTTTTTGAAAGAAAGAAAAGCACATTCCTCAACTGGCAGCTTCATTAAATAGTATCTGCAAAACACCAGTCTCGACGTCAACAGCAAAGAGGTGACTCCGGGATGCTGGTCTTCTACGCAGAGTTGCAAAGAATAAGCCATATCTGTCTGGCCATTAAAAAGAAAACAAGAGTGGCAAAAGAACAAACTGGACAGAAGAACTCTGCCTAGAAGGCCAGCATCCCGGAGTTGCCTCTTCACTGTTGACGTCGAAATGCTGGCAAAACGCATGAAAGTGCTGTTTGAATGAATGCTTACGAGCCTGCTGGTGCCTACTATTGCTCAGTCAGACTGCTCTATCAAATCATAGACTTAATTATAGCATAATAACACACGGAAATAAGAGCCTTAGGTTATTAATAGGGTCGAATCCGGAAACGATCATTTCGAAAACAAGATGTTTATTCTTTCAGTGAAATACAGAACCGTTCCGTATTTTACCTGTGTCTGTTTCTGCCTGCGTCTGTATCTGCCTGTCTATATGTCTGTCTATCTGTATCTGTATTTGTCTGTGTCTCTGTCTGTATATGTCTGTATGTATCTGTCTCTGACTGTATCTGTCTCTGACTGTATCTGTCTCTGACTGTATCTGTCTCTGACTGTATCTGTCTATGTCTGTCTGTCTCTGTCTGTCTCTGTCTGTCTGTGTTTCTGTCTGTGTTTCTGTCTGGATATGTCTGTGTCTGTCTGGATATGTTTGTGTCTGTCTGGATATGTCTGTTTATGTCTCTGTCTACGTCTGTATCTGCCTGTTTATGTCTCTGTATCTGCCTGTTTATGTCTCTGTCTACGTCTGTATCTGCCTGTCTATGTCTCTGTCTACGTCTGTATCTGCCTGTCTATGTCTCTGTCTACGTCTGTATCTGCCTGTCTATGTCTCTGTCTACGTCTGTATCTGCCTGTCTATGTCTCTGTCTCGTCTGTATCTGCCTGTCTATGTCTCTGTCTACGTCTGTATCTGCCTGTCTATGTCTCTGTCTACGTCTGTATCTGCCTGTCTATGTCTCTGTCTACGTCTGTATCTGCCTGTCTATGTCTCTGTCTACGTCTGTATCTGCCTGTCTATGTCTC
Organism: Oncorhynchus nerka; assembly: GCF_034236695.1. Lineage (NCBI taxonomy): Eukaryota > Metazoa > Chordata > Actinopteri > Salmoniformes > Salmonidae > Oncorhynchus > Oncorhynchus nerka. The sequence goes on from NC_088405.1 coordinate 17,683,199, forward strand.
TGTCTACGTCTGTATCTGCCTGTCTATGTCTCTGTCTACGTCTGTATCTGCCTGTCTATGTCTCTGTCTACGTCTGTATCTGCCTGTCTATGTCTCTGTCTACGTCTGTATCTGCCTGTCTATGTCTCTGTCTACGTCTGTATCTGCCTGTCTATGTCTCTGTCTACGTCTGTATCTGCCTGTCTATGTCTCTGTCTACGTCTGTATCTGCCTGTCTATGTCTACGTCTGTATCTGCCTGTCTATGTCTACGTCTGTATCTGCCTGTCTACGTCTACGTCTGTATCTGCCTGTCTATGTCTACGTCTACGTCTGTATCTGCCTGTCTATGTCTCTGTCTACGTCTGTATCTGCCTGTTTATGTCTCTGTCTACGTCTGTATCTGCCTGTTTATGTCTCTGTATCTGCCTGTTTATGTCTCTGTCTACGTCTGTATCTGCCTGTCTGGATATGTCTCTGTCTGTCTATAACATGTCTGTCTAGCTCCACTACACAACCGGCTACCATCTAGCCCCACTACGCAACCGGCTACCATCTAGCTCCACTACGCAACCGGCTACCATCTAGCCCCACTACGCAACCGGCTACCATCTAGCCCCACTACGCAACCGGCTACCATCTAGCCCCACTACGCAACCGGCTACCATCTAGCCCCACTACGCAACCGGCTACCATCTAGCCCCACTACGCAACCGGCTACCATCTAGCCCCACTACGCAACCGGCTACCATCTAGCCCCACTACGCAACCGGCTACCATCTGGCCCCACTACGCAACCGGCTACCATCTGGCCCACTACGCAACCGGCTACCATCTAGCCCCACTACGCAACCGGCTACCATCTAGCCCCACTACGCAACCGGCTACCATCTAGCCCCACTACGCAACCGGCTACCATCTAGCCCCACTACGCAACCGGCTACCATCTAGCCCCACTACGCAACCGGCTACCATCTAGCACCACTACGCAACCGGCTACCATCTAGCCCCACTACGCAACCGGCTACCATCTAGCCCCACTACGCAACCGGCTACCATCTGGCCCCACTACGCAACCGGCTACCATCTGGCCCCACTACGCAACCGGCTACCATCTGGCCCCACTACGCAACCGGCTACCATCTAGCCCCACTCGCAACCGGCTACCATCTAGCCCCACTACGCAACCGGCTACCATCTGGCCCCACTACGCAACCGGCTACCATCTAGCCCCACTCGCAACCGGCTGCCATCTAGCCCCACTACGCAACCGGCTACCATCTAGCCCCACTACGCAACCGGCTACCATCTAGCCCCACTACGCAACCGGCTACCATCTAGCCCCACTACGCAACCGGCTACCATCTAGCACCACTACGCAACCGGCTACCATCTAGCCCCACTACGCAACCGGCTACCATCTAGCCCCACTACGCAACCGGCTACCATCTAGCCCCACTACGCAACCGGCTACCATCTAGCCCCACTACGCAACCGGCTACCATCTAGCCCCACTACGCAACCGGCTACCATCTAGCCCCACTACGCAACCGGCTAACATCTAGCCCCACTACGCAACCGGCTAACATCTAGCCCCACTACACAAAAAGTACATTTCTCCTTTTCCAGGCATTGTGACTTGCCTAGTTAAATAAAATGCAAGCATTTTGAACAAACTGAGCAATCTCAAACACACCCTGTCTGAAACAAAATTCAAGCCTTTACTCGTCCCGTACCCAGAATCCTTTAAGGTTATCATCATCATGTCAGATCATACAGAGGGCAATAAAACACTAAATGTTTTTGATTTCCCCAAGATCACACAGTAGGCAAAATGCCTCCTGTTCAGGGGCTTTAACTCTACCCATGGATCTGAGCACAAACTGAGCTTTGGCTTTTTGTTAGGTTCAGACTTACATATGGTTCAGGGGTGTATTTCTCGTTGAGTGTACGTTCTAAGTTTAAGTTGAAACTCAAAATCAACTGCCCATTTTTCCACAAAGGCTTGTCCTTGATTTGGTTAACACCACCTGGTAATTTGTTCCTGTATATACTGCAAATCAGTTTCACAAAACATAGATACTCACAACTCTCCGTGGTCTACAAAATGGTTAAGGTCCCAGTAAAACTTTTTTTTGTGATTCTGTGTTCTGGCAAATGTATCAGTCTGTTCCATGTCACCTTTTTGCCAAACCACACATTCCCAACCCAACCCATATCTCCACAGATGGCCAGGTTTGGAGTCAGTTTGTGAAGACCAAGAAAGCAGCGGATTGCTCTGTTCTGAACATTGTTACAATTAGTATCTCACTATAGAGGTCCTGTCTGTCTACGAATGGTTTACCTTCAGACAGAAAAACAGAGGAGACTTGCCCTCTCCATTAGCCCCTGGTTAAATTCCCATGTAGAGAGTTTGCGTGTGTTCGCATGTGTGTGCACGAGGCAGACCGGGACAGCTCATAGACTACAGGCTGTGGAGGAGAAGGTGTGTGTCGGTCAGTGCAGGTGTTCATTGTTAGAAGTCTGTAAGAAGTTGACTCTGTGTCCCAAATGGTACTCTATTCCCTATATAGTGCACCATTTTGAACTAGGGCCCATTGCCAAGTAGTGCACTTTATATATTATATATATATTCGGGATGCAACTTGAGTCTGCATGGCAACAGCTGCCTGCCGAAGTCACACAGACCAGGTCAGGATGTCCGCCCCAACCCTGACACGGCCTTCACATGCACAGATACATGCACACACACAGCCCCATCCCTGACAGGGCCTTCACATGCACAGATACATGCACACACACAGCCCCATCCCTGACACGGCCTTCACATGCACAGATACATGCACACACACAGCCCCATCCCTGACACGGCCTTCACATGCACAGATACATGCACACACACAGCCCCATCCCTGACAGGGCCTTCACATGCACAGATACATGCACACACACAGCCCCATCCCTGACAGGGCCTTCACATGCACAGATACATGCACACACACAGCCCCAACCCTGACACGGCCTTCACATGCACAGATACATGCACACACAGCCCCATCCCTGACAGGGCCTTCACATGCACAGATACATGCACACACACAGCCCCATCCCTGACAGGGCCTTCATATGCACAGATACATGCACACACACAGCCCCAACCCTGACACGGCCTTCACATGCACAGATACATGCACACACACAGCCCCATCCCTGACAGGGCCTTCACATGCACAGATACATGCACACACACAGCCCCATCCCTGACAGGGCCTTCACATGCACAGATACATGCACACACACAGCCCCATCCCTGACACGGCCTTCACATGCACAGATACATGCACACACACAGCCCCATCCCTGACAGGGCCTTCACATGCACAGATACATGCACACACACAGCCCCATCCCTGACAGGGCCTTCACACACACAGATACATGCACACACACAGCCCCATCCCTGACAGGGCCTTCACATGCACAGATACACACACAGATACATGCACACACACAGCCCCATCCCTGACAGGGCCTTCACACACACAGATTGACACACACACAGCCCCATCCCTGACAGGGCCTTCACATGCACATATACATGCACACACACACAGCCCCATCCCTGACAGGGCCTTCACATGCACAGATACATGCACACACACACAGCCCCATCCCTGACAGGGCCTTCACATGCACAGATACATGCACACACACACAGCCCCATCCCTGACAGGGCCTTCACATGCACAGATACATGCACACACACAGCCCCATCCCTGACAGGGCCTTCACATGCACAGATACATGCACACACACAGCCCCATCCCTGACAGGGCCTTCACATGCACAGATACATGCACACACACAGCCCCATCACTGACAGGGCCTTCACATGCACAGATACATGCACACACACACAGCCCCATCCCTGACAGGGCCTTCACACACACAGATTGACACACACACAGATATGCTGAGAAAAAGAGCTATGGGGCTCCAACCTCAGTGGGCTAGACATTAAAGGGGAATAGGTATGAATGCTCACTCACATAGGAGCGCACACACACACTAACCCTCTCTCCATTCCACCCTTCCTCTCGCTCTCCCCCTCGCCGTACTTCCCCCCTCCATCTCTCTAGAGCACTTTATGAGCGGACTGCAGAGGCAGAGCTGGACCTGAGTTTTCAGAAGGATGACATTCTGTATGTGGATGATACTCTACCAATGGGTAGCTTCGGCAGCTGGATGGTCTGGCAGCTGGATGAGAACGCACAGCGGATCCAGAGAGGACAGATCCCCAGCAAATACATGTAAGACACACACACACACACTACTAAGTTATTAGCTGATACCAGTTAGTCTCTCCTTATCATTTGGGTAACTTCCGTGTGTCATGATGAGTCTTGTGTGTGTGTGCAGGATGGACCAGGAGTTGTACCGACACAGTATGACAGAGCTGAAGGAAGACAAGGACAGTAAGAGTCTGTCTGCTGCCGCCAGGAGATCCTTCTTCAGGAGGAAGCACAAACACAAACGCAGCGGCTCTAAAGACGGCAAGGAACTGGTGGCCCAGGACGCCATTAGCACAGACTCCATACCATTTCTAGAGGGTGAGGACACACACACCTTTACATGGACAGAGTATGAGGCTTCGTGTGTAACGCCACCCCACTGACTGATTGTGTGTGTGTGTCTCCCCCTCAGACTGTGTGAGCCTGGCGTACCAGCGGGTCCAGAAGGTAGTGTGTGTTTCCTCTAGGCCGGTCGTGATCCTCGGCCCTCTCTCAGACCCCGTCAAGGACATGCTGGTTAAAGAGTCCCCCGGGAAGTTCTGCAGATGTGTCCTGGGTGAGTAAAGTACAACAGTACCACAATATAATACTGGTTGAGTAGAGTACAACATATATATTACCACAATATAATACTAATAATACTGGTTGAGTTGAGATCAGCACTGTAATCAGATCCCTTAACTTTTTCCACATTTTGTTACATTACAACCTTAACCAATAATACTTTTTAGAATATGACGCTATAAGCTTGGCACACCTGTATTTGGGAAGTTTCCCCCATTCTTCTTTGTAGATCCTCCCAAGCTCTGTCAGGTTGGATGGGGAGCGTTACTGCACAGCTATTTTCAGGTCTCCCCAGAGATGTTCAATCGGGTTGAAGTACGGGCTCTGGCTGGGCCACTCAACGATATTCAGTGACTTGTCCCGAAGCCACTCCTGCTTTGTCTTGGCTGTGTGCTTCTGGTTGTTGTCCTGTTGGAAGGTGAACCTTTGCCCCAGTCTGAGGTCTTGAGCGCTCTGGAGGAGGTTTTCATCAAGGATCTCTCTGTACTTTTCTCCGTTCATCTTTCCCTCGATCCTGACTACTCTCCAAGTGGGCTGACTCCAAACTCCAAGTGGGCTGTCATGTGCCTTTTTACTGAGGTGTGGCTTCTGTCTGGCCACTCTACCATAAAGGTGTAATTGGTAGAGTGCTGCAGAGATGGTTGTCCTTCTGGAAGGTTCTCCTATTTCCACAGAGGAACTCTGGAGCTCTGCCAGAGTGACCATCTGGTTCTTGGTCACCTCCCTGACCAAGGCTCCTCTCCCTCGGTTGCTCAGTTTAGACGGGAGGCCAGCTCTAGTCTTGGTGGTTCCTAACTTCTTCCATTTAAGAATGACTCTGTTCTTGGAGACATTCAATGCTACAGAAATGTTTTGGTATCCTTCCCCAGATCTGTGGCTTGACACAATCTTGTCTCTGAGCTCTACGGACAATTCCTTCAACCTCATGGCTTGGTGTTTGCTCTGACATGTACTGTGAAGTGTGGGACTTTGTATAGACAGGTGTGTGCCTTTCCAAATCATATCTAATCAATTGAATTTACCACAAGTGAAATACAATCAAGTTGTAGAAACATCTCAAGGATGATCAGTGGAAACAGGATGCACCTGAACTCAATTTCGAGTCTCAATTCAAAGGGTCTGAATACTTATGTAAATAAGCTTTTTCAGTTTTTTTGAATTTGTAATACATTTGCAAACATTTCTAAACCAGTTTTTGCTTTGTCATTATGGGGTGTTGTGTGTAGATTAATGAGGCTGTAACGTAACAAAATGTGGAAAAAGTCAAGGTCTGAATACTTTCCGAATTCACTGTAGTGCACTACTTTTGACCACAGCCTTATGTGCCCTGTGGATTGGGTGTCATTTGGGACACATTGTCCTACATGCACTCCAAAAGAAAAGCATACATAACAATATATTATTAAATGATTGCCTATTGATGATTGCTTCTCATTTTATCGAACAGAATGGGGTTTAGACTTATAGAAATACAATCATTAAGTGTAGCCCTTCTTGTCATTTTCTATTTCTTTGGTTAGACTACTGGGTTGTATTCATTAGGATGAACAGTCTCTGACTTCTGTCTGTGTGTTTTCCTCAGAGGTGATGAAGGCATCCCAGCAGGCTATAGAGCGCGGAGTCAAAGACTGCCTCTTCATCGACTACAAACGCAGGAGTGGCCATTTTGATGTGACCACCGTGGCCTCCATCAAGGAGATCACAGAGAAGGTACAACATCAGGGCTGATCTAGCATCAGTATCACCTTTTAGATAATAGTGAAAAAGATTGTATGAACGGGGGGGACCTGATCCGAGATAAATACTTCTATATTGTCAGATTCTCGTCTCTTTTATCAAATTAAAGTGTTCCCATTAGTTATTTCAGAATAAAGTTAGATGTGGTCAATTAAATGCTTTTTTTAACGTCACCTCAAAAGCAGTCTTCAGGTTTTTAATTTCTCACAATTTACAACATTCTGTCTTAATAGACGTCGAGTCTCTTGCATTTGATCCTTTCTGAAAGCAGCAGCAGCATCATCATGTTGGTCCTTTCTGAAAGCAGCAGCAGCATCATGTTGGTCCTTTCTGAAAGCAGTAGGATCATGTTGGTCCTTTCTGAAAGCAGCAGCAGCATCATGTTGGTCCTTTCTGAAAGCAGTAGGATCATGTTGGTCCTTTCTGAAAGCAGCAGCAGCATCATGTTGGTCCTTTCTGAAAGCAGCAGCAGCATCATGTTGGTCCTTTCTGAAAGCAGTAGGATCATGTTGGTCCTTTCTGAAAGCAGCAGCAGCAGCATCATGTTGGTCCTTTCTGAAAGCAGCAGCAGTATTATGGTGGTCCTTTCTGAAAGCAGTAGGATCATGTTGGTCCTTTCTGAAAGCAGCAGCATCATGTTGGTCCTTTCTGAAAGCAGCAGCAGCATCATGTTGGTCCTTTCTGAAAGCAGCAGCATCATGTTGGTCCTTTCTGAAAGCAGCAGCAGTATTATGGTGGTCCTTTCTGAAAGCAGTAGGATCATGTTGGTCCTTTCTGAAAGCAGCAGCAGCAGCATCATGGTGGTCCTTTCTGAAAGCAGCAGCATCATGGTGGTCCTTTCTGAAAGCAGCAGCAGCATCATGTTGGTCCTTTCTGAAAGCAGCAGCAGCATCATGTTGGTCCTTTCTGAAAGCAGCAGCATCATGGTGGTCCTTTCTGAAAGCAGCAGCAGCAACATCATGGTGGTCCTTTCTGAAAGCAGCAGCAGCAACATCATGGTGGTCCTTTCTGAAAGCCGCTGCAGCAGTTTCATGGTGGTCCTT